>NC_080053.1:17358776-17413776 GCF_026212465.1 Amaranthus tricolor
GGCAACAACACTATTCAACATCTCAAACGACGTTCATCAAACCATACAATGAGGTATTCATCCTGAAGTAGAGTTCACAAACATGCTTGAGCCACTCCTCATTCTTTTAAGGGAGATAAAATATTAGGAGAGAATTAATTACTTGCTACATCATTCAATAAGGAAATAAAGCCTAAAATAGGCAACAAAAGGTAACTGACAAAAGCAATAATAGTGGGAGCATGACCCACGTTACAAACCAGTAAGCAAAAAGAATGGAAACTAATTTGTCTAAGAAACTAAATATTTTTTCGTAAAAATACTCAAGTCAACATTCAACTTTGAAACATTAAAATGCTAATTTATCCAACATGCCCCCTTGATTCAAAGTTGCATATTCCCATCTGCAATCTGAAATATTCATGTTTTCCTGATGACAATGACTTGGTCAGAATATCAGCAACCTGCTGATTTGTACTGCAAAACATCACTTCAACTGTGCCTTTCGCTACTAAGTCACGAATGAAATGGTGGCGTATGTCAATGTGCTTAGTGCGACTGTGTAAAACAGCATTTTTTGTTAGAGTAAGTGCTAACATGTTGTCGGAATATAACTCTGTGGCACCTTCTTGCCTTTGAAAAAAATCAGCTAATAACCTTCTGAGCCAAATTGCTTGACATGCTGTTGAAGTAATTGCAGAATACTCTGCTTCAGTTGAGGATAAAGCCACTGTGCATTGTTTTTTTGAGGACCAAGCAATAACACCGGAGCCAAGGGTGAAAACATACCCGAATGTACTTTTCCTGTCATCAACAGAACCAGCCCAATCACTATCACTATATCCTACCAACCTCAGGTCTTGAACTTTACCATTCCAAATACCATAATCTGATGTTCCAGCAACATACTTTAGAATTCTCTTCACAGCTCCAAGGTGATGTTTTGTGGGGTTGTGCATAAACCTGGAAGCAACACTAACAGAAAACGCAATATCGGGTCTAATGTGAAAAAGATAATTTAAGCCACCCACCATAGTCCTGTAGTGCCTTGCATTTGCCGACCCCGAACCATCATTAGCAGACAACTTCTTATTAATATTCATTGGAGTACAAGCAGGTTCAACACCAGATATGTGAAACTTTTTTACAAGATCCATAGCAAATTTTTTTTGAGTTATAAAAATGCCATCCGCTCCTTGTTTCACCTCTAACCCAAGAAAATAATGCAACAATCCCAAATCCGTCATTTCAAACTTCCTCGTCATACAAGACTTAAAGTCAGTAACAATGGACTCACAAGACCCCATGTATATCATGTCATCAACATATAAACAGACCACCAAAAAATCACTCTTCCCTTGCTTCTTAAAGTAAAGTGTAGGCTCATTTTCACTCATCTCAAAGCCATTTTCAATCAAATAACAATCAATTTTGTTATACCACGCACGCGGGGCTTGCTTAAGGCCATATAAAGCCTTTTACAATTTATAGACTTTGTTTTCTTGTCCGGAAACAACAAAGCCTTCAGGTTGTTCAACAAATACTTCCTCTTTCAACTCTCCATTTAAGAAGGCTGATTTTACATCAAATTGAAAAACAGACCATCCAAGTTGAGCAGCTAAAGCAAGAAAGGTTCTCACGATTTCAAAGTGTGCCACTGGTGAGAATGTCTCATCATAGTCTACCCCGTGCTCTTGTGCATAGCCTTTAGCTACCAGCCTAGCTTTATGCTTCTGTACACTCCCATCAGCATGGTACTTGGTGCGGAAAACCCATTTCAAACCAATTGCATTTTTTCCTTGTGGAAGATCAACTAGCTGCCATGTGTTGTTCTTCTCAATGGATCTTATTTCTTCTGTCATTGCACTCTGCCACATCTGATTTTTTACAGCATCAGAATACCAAATAGGATCAGAAACAGAGAAGGCAAAGTCACATGTTTCATAAATTTCTTTCAGGGATCGAAACTTCTTTGGGGGTGTTTCACTTGAGGAAGATGAACTTGATGATAATGATGAGCTTGTTGCTGGAGTGCTGCTCAGAGTTGGTGATATAGGTGGTGAGTTGGGTGGAGTATCTGCAACACCTTCTGATGAACCAGGAACCTCAGAGTCTTCACTTAATGGAAAAAGCTGACCTTCAATGTCGGAGCGCCAAGACCAACTTGTAGTTTCATTAAACAAAGCTTCCCTACTAATAACAATTTTTCCACTAATTGGATTATACAACCTATAAGCTTTTGATTTCAAACTATAGCCAACAAATACACATTTTTCTGATTTCTTTTCAAGTTTATGACGAAAAGATTTAATCAAAGCATAGGAGATACATCCAAAAACTTTAAGGTGGCTTACCGAAGGCTTAACACCATACCATGCTTCATATGGTGTTTGATTTTGAACAGCTTTTGTCGGAGAAATGTTGCGGAGGATATTGCCGTTGCTACTGCTTCTGCCCAAAACAGATTTGGGAGGTTCTTAGCCTTCAACATGCTTCTAGCTATCTCCACTACAGTTTGGTTCTTCCTCTCAGCAACGCCGTTCTGTTCTGGTGTGTACGGGGCAGTGAGCTGCTTGTAGATACCAAATTCTTCACAAAAGGCATCAAAATCATTTGAGCAAAATTCACCTCCATTATCTGTGCGCAACTTCTTTATGACACAACTAGATTGCTTCTCAACATAAGCTTTAAACTTCTTGAAAATCTCAAGTGCATCAGACTTAAGACTCAAAAAATATACCCAACTCATTCTTGCAAGATCGTCTGTAAACATCAGAAAGTAACGACTCCCATTCAAAGATTCCGTTTTCATTGGACCGCACAAGTCAGCGTGCACTAGCTCAAGGTATTCGGAGGCTCTCCATGACTTCCCTACTGAAAATGGTTTGCGACTATGCTTGCCTAAGACACAACCTTCACAGAATTCAATTGGATCTATACTAGGCAGTCCTATGACCATATCTTTCTGATTTAACAATTTTAGACCATTAAGATGTAAGTGACATTAGCGTAAATGCCACAAGTCAGACTCACTACATTCCTTAGCAACAAACACCTTTTTTTCAACAGTGGAGATGTCAAGTGGGAACATTCTGTTTTGTGTCATACCAATATCTACAATGTCATAACCTAACTTCTTATCACGGATAATACAATGACCATCATCAAACACTACAACTAATCCACTACACATCAATTGCCCAACACTCAACAAATTATGAGCCAAATTTGGTACAAAGAAAACACCGTGCAATAATTTCTTTTTACCACTACTAGTACTAATAGCAATCGTACCTTTTCCTTCGACTTGGACCTTCTTGTTATCACCAAGTCGAACCTCAGACTTTTGGTTGACATCCAATTCTTCAAATAATGACTGAGAATTGCACATAGGATTGGAGCATCCACTGTCAATTAACCAGACATCATGCTTGGCTTCTGCATCAGGAAAGTGAGCCATAAAAAGTGTTTCTTCTGTATCCATCTTTTCTGCAAAATTTGCCTTCTTCGATTCACCCCTTTGTTTTGACCAACAATCGGCTTCCTTATGGCCAAATTTTTGGCAATAATGGCACTGAATGGAATTCTGATGAAATTGCTGTTTGTCAGAATATCGACCACGATCTCTTCCACCAAATCGGCCACCACGACCTCCTCGACCACGTCCACGGTATCCACCTCTGCCATTTCTTCTACCAGTAGAGAATTTAGTTTTCTCCTTAGAGGCATCCCCCTTCACCTAGAATGCCTTTTCTTCATGTTTTACTTCTTTTCCATTCAATCTTTCTTCATGAGTTTGTAGGGAACTCATTAATGCATCAAAAGAATAGGTGGACAGATTATGGGCTTCCATAATAGCAGGCACAACATGTTCAAATTTATCAGTGAGAGTTCTTAATACCTTTTCAACAACAATTTGATCAGTAACTTTTTCCCCATAGGACTTCATTTTAGTGACGATAGCACTAGTTTGAGACAAATAATCTTGCACTCCTTCAGTTTTTTGCATTTTTAAGTTACTGAATTCGGTTCGAAGGGATTGAAGTTTAATGGCAATTACCTGCTCTGACCCTTGAAACTCTGTTTTCAAGGTTTGCCATGCTTCCTTTGAGGTAGTAGCAGATGCAATTCGTGAGAATAATGACTCACTGAGAGATTGTTGAAGAAAACACAAGGCTCGAGCATCTTTCTTCTTACTCTCTTTTAACTTTTGCTTATCTGCTTCTTTCTCATCAAACCCATCCTCAACAAAATCCCATAAATCTTGAGATTGTAAAAGGGTTCTCATTTTAATTGCCCAAATTTCATATTTTTGCCCATCAAAAATAGGAATTAATGTTTGGGTACTAGCAGAAGCGCCATTTACTGCCATGAATTCACTCAATTTTGGTGTGGAACGCACTGTGTTTCTCTTGAAAAAAAAATTTCACTCAAAAAGGAACAATTGCTGCAGTGCAAATTGGTCCTTCTCTCTCTTACTTTAATCTTTCCCTTTTGTTTTTCTTGCTTTCCCAGGTAAAGTTGAACCTGGTTTTCCAAAGTGAAAGGAAAAAATAGCTGCTATGCTTTTTGGCTTTTTCCTCTCCAAAGGAGCATCTGATACCAAGTTAAAATATTAGGAGAGAATTACTTACTTGCTACATCATTCAATAAGGAAATAAAGCCTAAAATAGGCAACAAAAGGTAACTGACAAAAGCAATAAAAGTGGGAGGATGACCCACGTTACAAACCACTAAGCAAAAAGAATGGAAACTAATTTTTCTAAGAAACTAAATATTTTTTTCCTAAAAATACTCAAGTCAACATTCAACTTTGAAACATTAAAATGCTAATTTATCCAACAGAGGGTGAGGGGCCACTCCTCATTCTGGGATCAGTATTCACCTAACTGGTGGTTACTTCCACATCCCCAGATGCGTTAGTTGTAAAGATCTCATTGTGGTGCCTCGGGTTGAAAGAAGCAGAATTGGGGGGTACGATTATGGGTTTGTTGTAAGCAAACATGACCTTTTTTGTATCGGAGGTTTGGTAGCATCTTCTGTAGAGACCTGTTGGGCAGGGGTTAAAGACTGTAGGTTGGCTTCCGCATCCACACTCTTATTTACCCCCACCCAACCCCCCTCCCCCCCCCCCCCCCCCCCCCAAACATCCTACCTCAGCCTCCTCCCTTGATGGTCTTGGTTTATACTTACTTATCCTTTTCCTTTGCAGTCCCATCCTACAATTCCCCTCTGTGTGACCAAATACCTTTGCAGTCCAATAACACATTACTCTTTGGCTTACTAACTCCACATGTTCATAGATGAAATAGATCTCATTTGGATATACACCATTAACATTCATTTCTATTAGGACCCTGACATACATCATTCTTTCATGCTTAGATGTTGCGTTATCTACTCGCAAAGCGGGACCCGACGTATTTGTGATTTCCGCAAAGTTGAGTCACTCCAATATTCAAGTTCTAAAGAAGAGAATTTAACCCAAATTGGAATGGATTCTAGGTTTTTTTACTAGCAAAGGTCTTTGGAGTCCATAGCTTTACTATGAATGGCTTTTGGTGCAAAAAATTCCACTCATATCACAAGCCTTAACCCGATTAAGGTTCGAGGACATACAGACAATAAAGACTCTTTTTCCTAGTAATCTAACCTTATCAAGAGACAAAATTTATCCATATCCTTTTGACAAAACCTTCAATCTTGAAGGCGGCTAAGCCCCAATCACATAGCATATCACAGCTGATTCCCAATATTTGATTTCATTAATTACATCTGATTTCATAATTTTAACTAAAGAATTACCTAATTTCATTTGATCTTCATCCACAACAACTGTCTTCTTTAGATGCTGTTTTACAAGGAATTTACTCTTGCCCTCTTTGTTTTTTGGTTGATTCTTATGAACCGCGAGTGGTTTTAGCAGGTGTTTGGTTGGCTTTAGGGGTTAAAGGATTCAATTTGCAATTTAGGGAAGAAATTAGGGTTTCTAATTCCTACCCCCCAAATTGCTCGATAGGTCCGATTCTGAGGTCACAGAAGTTTCCTTCGGAAGTGGATACTTAGCACTCTGGCAGAGGGCACGCAATAGATATTGGATGGCAAGCAACAACTCGGATAGCACACAGCTAATGGTGGATGGCACACAACAACTATTAGATGGCATGCAGCAGCTATCGGATGGCACGCAGCAGCTATCGGATGGCACGCTACTGCTGGAAAATGGCACGCAGCAGTTAGCAAATGGCATGCAGCAGCTGGCGTATGGCACGCAGCATCCGGTGGATGGCACGCAGATGGAACGCAGCAGCTGATCACTAGGCAGTAATAGAGCAATATGAAACATCAACAACAAGAGATGGCACGTAGCTTAGGATGGTGGTAACAGAGTAGAAGGATGAAATAGAAAAATTATCTACACCACATGCACACAACAATTAAAGACAACATGCACACTATAACTTCAAAAATAATCCTAACAGTATAAGGCCCAACATTAAAGACAATCACAACATTGAAGATAACTACACAACAAGATGAGAAGTAACACAACTACCATTATTAGATACAATGAGCCCATCTACAGTAGAGTCCAATAGCTGCACTAGGAAGAAACATCAACCAAGACACATGCACGCATGGCAGCAACCCAAGAACATTTGCAAGCTTAGCAAGCCCTCCCATATCTCTAAGGGAAGGACAAAGCCAATACCCCTCATAAAACCTGCATAGCAAACCCCAACAACAGTAGCGATGAAAAAATTGCGTAAAACCGATCATTCTTTTGTGCTTCATCTAGAGAATAGAAATAACAAGACAGCACATACCATGATCGGTAGAATAGCTCAAATGTACCAGCAAGACAACTAGATATCAACTTACCACGGAGAATACAACAACCAAAAATTCAGTAGTCTCAAACCTCGAGCATGTAACAGCAGCAAGACCCAGACTAGTAGGAAAATCCTTTGAGCAAAATAAGACAACTATCCTATAAATATCATTCCAAAAGGCCCAAAGATAGAAAATGCATACAAAAAGATCACGGACATTAGAGAAAGAATCACAAGCAGTAGCGCAAATTTGGAAATTTAATTGTTTGTATATTGTTGTTTCCAAACAAAAATAAAACAAACTAGAGTTGAAAACAAAAATAGCTACGTAAAACATGTCTTAGAAACTACTTCATTCCTTGCTTGTATTTAATACTTGTGGTTCTGTAGGAAACCGAATATATGAATATTATAGAATATTTAGAAGATCTCTTATTCTAGGCAACAGATTATTCTAGGCTGATTATTAGCCATTTTTACTGTTCTTCCATAATTAGCTTAGTGATTAAACATGTATATATAGGAGACCTATTAATTGATTAATGATATGAAAAACACAGAAAAACCCTAATCAAAAATCTAAATTATCTGCTTATAATGAATTTAATCATGGTATCAGAGCCATAAGGTGTTTTCCGGGGACCGGCGACACTGTTGGCTATCATCATTTACCTACGAAACACAATCCCCAAATATGTCTGAATCAGAATCAAAGTCAGACACAAACCAGCAATTGATGAACATGGAACAATTGGAACAAATGTTCCAGCTGTTTCAAAAAATGCAAAAACTCAATACAGCCAATGAACAATCAACCTCAGATCTGAGGGTCACTGAAAAATTGAATTACCAGAATTACTCTAAATGGTGCCGTTTAATGAAAATTGCACTTGAAGGAAGAGGGCGTCTCAAGCACATCATCGACACCCCTCCTTCATCAACTGATGCAAATTACCTGAAATGGAAGCAACAGGACTCAATGGCTTTGTCCTGGATCATATCGAACATCGAATCAGAACTCATAAACCAATTTCTTGATTACACAACAGCGTATGACTTATGGAATGGGATTACTGTCCTTTTGGCTAGTGGTCATGACGAACTTCAGATCTTCGATCTGAGTTCGAAAGCAAGTTCAGTTAAACAAAATCAAGGGTCCATAGAAGAGTATTATGGCTGCTAGACACTTTGTGGAAAGAAATCGACCGTCGTATGCCGAACCCTATGAAATGTGCTGAAGACATAACCATATTCAATACCTTTATACAAAAACAAAGGTTATTTCAATTCCTGGCCGGAATTAACGATACATTCGACAAAGAAAGGAGAGACTTATTCAACCAAGATCCACTACCAAGCGTGGAAGCAGCCTACGCCACCATCCGGAGAGAAATCAACAGACGTGGGATCATGACCCACGTTTCATCACTGGGACCGGGTCCCTCAGAAATAGGTAGTGGGCTAGTGGCAAGAAACCGGTCCGGTAGACCGTCATACTGGCAGGAAGAAGATAAATCTCACCTCAAATGCAGTCACTGTGGTGGAACAAGACACACAAAGGAGGGTTGCTTTAAACTTATAGGCTTTCCGGAGTGGTGGGACGAACACAAGCAAACGAAGGCCGCCACCAAGGCCCAGCCACGAACCGGCGGCAAGGCACATGCAATTACTGGCGTCTCCACCACCACGGCGCCTGACACTACCCACTACACTAAGGGAGAAAAAGCCATGGAAGGTAACACAGGTGAAACAACAATGGAGAAAACAGGAAGAAAAACGAAAGAGAGAGAAATAGTAACCGGGACGGAAGAGAGAGAAACAGGGGAGGGAGGGTTTCAAAACTTGCCAAAAGTGAGTATTTATACTCACCAAACCCTAAAAATACCCACCCACGAAAAAACTCAACCCAATATCCCAAGCCCAACTGGTTTTGGGCTCCTTTGTAACCCCCCTTCATCACAATGGATATTCGATTGCGGGGCAACAGACACAATGACATTTGATCCTCACGATCTTGTATCTATTGGGGACAATACCCGAACTCATATACAAACTGCTAATGAGGAGAGTGTAGAAGTCCACCATGCCGGCCCAGTTCATGTTTCATCGTCCTTACATTTAAAGAATTGTCTCCTAATCCCGAGTTTATCTCATAAATTATTATCGATTACTCAATTAACAAAAGAACTTAATTGTACTGTTCTTATGACATCTACTGCTTGTATTGTGCAGGACACTCGGACAGAGAAGATCCTTGGGCGTGGTACTGAGCGAGGAGGCTTGTATTATGTGGACGAGGAGACTCACAAGGGTCATACTTTGCTTACTCATGGGTCGAATGAACAGCAAATGTGGATGTGGCATAGGCGTCTAGGTCATCCCTCACTAGGGTACTTAAAACGTCTTTTTCCATTGTTTAATAATTCTAATAAAACTTTGAGCTGTGAAGCCTGTGTGCTAGCTAAAAGTCACAAACAGTCGTATTTTCCCAGTATGTCTCATAGTAGTAAACCTTTTGATTTGATCCATTCTGATGTTTGGGGCCCAGCTCCTACATTTCATACTCATGGTTTGTCTTATTTTATTACCTTTGTGGATGATTGCACTCGTATGTGTTGGGTTTATTTTCTTAAACATAAAACTGAAGTTTTTGATACCTTTGTCAAATTTTATAATATGATTCAAACTCAATTCCAAACACAACCAAAGACTCTTCGATCAGATAATGGGAGGGAGTACATAAACCAAAAATTTCAAGACTTTTTTTCCACACATGGCCTTATCCACCAATCTTCCTGCCCGTACACTCCACAACAAAACGGAGTTGCGGAACGGAAGAACCTTACCCTTCTTGAAATTTCCCGAGCCTTAATGTTCGAGGCCAAAACCCCTGCACATGTCTGGCCCGAAGCTATCTCCACTGCCGCTTACCTCACCAATCGTCTCCCTACCAAAACCCTCCAGTTCAAAACTCCCCTTGAAACCCTTCGATCCCATACTACCATTCCCCCTTCTCACTCCCTAGCTTCCTCCTCGCATTTTTGGATGTGTTGTGTATGTGCACTTACCTACTCATACTCGACACAAACTCGAGCCACGAGCAATCAAATGTGTTTTCCTTGGGTACGGGGCTACACAAAAGGGATATCGATGTTTTGACCCCATCTATAACAAAATGTATACTACCTTTGATTGTGACTTCTTTGAAGACTCCTATTACTATTCCCAGTTTAGTCTTCAGGGGGAGACTAAGGGTGAAGACTTAAGCTGGTTAATACGTCCTTTTGCTATAGACTATAAAGAAGAAGTAGGTAATCCCACCGATGTCTCCACTGACACATTAATACCACCTTCTCCTCCTATCATTCCTGTCCTGTCTGAGACGTCCCGTGATTCTCCCGAGATAGAGGTAAACTCTGATCCACCAATCTGTGATGTTCCTATTGTTACTAATGACGATATACCTTCCTCTAGTGTGCCTTCCTCCAGTGAGAATTGCAGATATGAACTACCTCCCAGGAGAACCAGGGGAGTTCCCCCCAAAAGATATGATCCAGAGTATGAGGCACACCGCTCCCGATATCCAGTAAGTCAAAGTGAAAATGGAATTTTGTTAGAATCTACCGTTGCCTTTAAAGCTTCCCTCTACTACAATACAATTCCCCGAAACGTTGATGAAGCTCTCCAAGATCCAAAGTGGCGAAAAGCCATGGAGGATGAAATCACAGCACTTAATAGAAATAATACTTGGGAAAAATGTGTTTTGCCTAGAGGGAAGAACACTGTGGGCTGTAAATGGGTGTTCTCCATTAAGTATCATGCTGATGGGAAAATTGAAAGATACAAAGCTCGTCTTGTTGCGAAAGGATATACTCAAACATATGGGATAGACTGCTCTGAAACCTTCTCTCCGGTTGCGAAGATTGACACTATCAGGGTCTTGTTGTCTATAGCTGCTAACAGAGAATGGCCTTTGTACCAGTTTGATGTAAAGAATGCTTTTCTTCATGGGGAGATCGAGGAAGAAGTTTATATGAGGGCTCCTCCAGGGTTTATAGATGATTTTGGAGAAAATGAGGGGTGCAAACTTAGGAAAGCTTTATATGGTCTAAAACAGTCACCTAGAGCTTGGTTTGGGAGGTTCACGGCTGCAATGAAAAAGTTCGGGTACAAGCAGAGTAATTCAGATCACACCTTGTTCCTCAAAAGAAGAGGAAATCAGATCACTTGTCTCATAATATATGTAGATGATATGGTTATCACAGGGAACGATGAACAGGAGATTAAAAATCTAAAAGGGAGGTTGTTCTTGGAATTTGCAATGAAGGATCTGGGAAACCTAAAATATTTTTTGGGAATTGAAGTCCTAAGATCAAGGAAAGGGATCTTCATTAACCAGAAAAAATATATTCTTGATCTTTTGGCAGAAACTGGAATGATTGACTGCAAGCCAGCAGAAACTCCAATAACAGTCAATCATGGGTTACAAACTGAACTGGGAGGAGAAATGGCAGAAAAAGAACAATATCAGAAACTTGTGCGAAAACTCATATATCTCGCTCACACTCGCCCTGACATCTCATATGCGGTAGGCGTCGTAAGTAGATTCATGCATTGTCCACAAGTCCAACACATGGAAGCTGTAATGAGAATTCTCCGATATCTGAAGGGAACAAGTAATCGAGGAGTATTGTTTGGGAATAATGGTAACCTGAATCTCATGGCTTACACTGATGCAGACTGGGCAGGAGACAAAGATAGCAGAAAGTCTACATCTTGTTACTTCACTCTGGTAGGAGGGAACTTGGTTACATGGAGAAGCAAAAAACAAAATGTAGTGGCTCTATCAAGTGCTGAAGCAGAGTTTAGAGGGATAGCTAAAGGGGTAACAGAAATCCTGTGGCTCAGAAAACTCCTATGCGAACTAGGCTTTCCACCTAAAGGAGCATGCAGATTGATTTGTGATAACCAGGCATCTGTCAGTATTTCCAATAATCCAGTACAACATGATCGAACAAAACATGTTGAGGTCGATCGACACTTTATCAAAGAGAAACTTGAAAATCGGATCATCAGCCTCCCTCTGGTTCGATCTAAAGATCAACTTGCAGATATCCTCACAAAAGCTGTTACAGCTGAAGCATTTGAAGAAGCTCTATGCAAGTTAGGCATTGGAGACCCTATGACCTAACTTGAGGGGGAGTGTAGGAAACTGAATATATGAATATTATAGAATATTTAGGAGATCTCTTATTCTAGGCAACAGATTATTCTAGGCTGATTGTTAGCCATTTTTACTGTTCTTCCATAATTAGCTTAGTGATTAAACATGTATATATAGGAGACCTATTCATTGATTAATGATATGAAAAACACAGAAAAACCCTAATCAGAAATCTAAATTATCTGCTTATAATGAATTTGATTAGGTTCTTGTACATGAACCTTGTTGGCCACCTGAAGACATAAAAGGTAGATTTTAAAACTTAAATGGATCATCTAAGCATACAACAATTGCGAATGAAATGTACTCGCCTTATTTAGTTTGGTCCACAACAATTTGACTAACATTAGCTCATTTCTTGCACATATACATTGTCTAAAGAAACGAATTTTGAAAAGCAAATTCGAATAAAGTTTTTATAACATTAAAAGGAAAGTGACATGTGAAACTATGTATACAATGCCACCTAGATGACAGTGTGACATTTCCCTTTTAAGCTTGTCTCCAAGAATGTTTTCAACTGGTTCAGGATTCTTCATAAGTAGTTTATCAATCACTTTCTCTAGTTCTTGACAAGTCAACTATAAAAAAAATATTATTTATGCAAAATATGTGATAAAGTAATTTAACATCGTATATATACTTTATAATGAGTACTTAATCGCTTACTTTAGCTTTTTAAATTCATTTGATTTGTCCGATTTCTAGTACTCTATTGTTATTGACTTTCATCTGTTCAACATTTCTCTGAAAAGAGGAACTACGTAAAATATGTATTAAAGTTTTAAATCAAAATATTATTAAAGTTCCATAGTTTCACAATAGATTGATTGTAAAGCATGATGAGACGCTCCAGTTGTTTAGAGAGTGGTGGAATATGAGCACCTTGAAGAGTTGTAGGAGCACATTCAATAGGCATCCTTACATAGATTAATAATGTCAAAGGTATTGACAAGTATAAGTGAACTACCTAAAACTAAACTTATTATACACTACCTGATTTAGAAACTTGAGCATGATCTGGAGTAGTTGCACCACTAAGGGACATAGGTATTGGTTGTTTAGAGAGTGGTGGAATATGAGCACCTTGAAGATTTGTAGGAGCACATTCAATCGGCATCCCTATATAGATTAATAATGTTAAAGGTATTGACAAGTATATGTGAACTACCTAAAATGAACCTTTTATACACTACCTGATTTAGAACCTTGACCATGATGTGGAGTATTTGCATCCCTATGAGACATAGGTACTAGCTGTTTAGAGAGTGGTGAAGTACGAGTACCTTGAAGAGTTATAGGAGCACATTTAATCGGCATCCCTAAATGGATTAATAATATTAAAGATTTTAACAAGCATAAGTGAATTACAAAGAAATGAACTTATTATAGAGTACCTAAATTGCTAACTTGAGCATGATGTGGAGCAGTTGCACCATTAAGGGACATAAGTAGAGGTGTTCAACGGGGCTATTCGACCCAACGGGTTAAGGATCGGGTCACATTTTAACGGGTTAATAGCGGGTTAGGTCAGCAATGGGTTGGGCTATTATCGAGCCTTGGTTTAAAGGGTTGGGTCAAGTCGGGTTGGATAATTATAGGATTTGGTTGCGAAAAAAAATTTTAACACTTTATTTTAATATTTTTATATGATACTATTGTATACATAGGCGGGTCGACCCAACGGACGATAAAGTAGCATACAAAACTATTATATGAACTTTTACAAATGGGTAAAAGTGAGTCGGGTTTAAATGGACTTTGACCCGCTCCGACCCGTTTTAAATTCGACATGACAGGCCCCTCCCACCCCCGGCCTATTTAAATTTTGACTGGCCCCGCCTCGCCCCAACTCGGTCCATTGAACACCTCTAGACATAGGTACTATTTATTTAGAGAGTGGTGGAGTACAAGTACCATGAAGAGTTGTAGGATCATAATCAATTAGAGTCCCTATGGAATTATTATATTTCAGGTCTTGATAAGCATAAGTGAATTTCTAGAAATGAGCTTAACAAGTACACTAACTGAATTGCTAACCGAGTTAGCATCCCCAAATGCTGGTGACACGCCATTTTGCCTCGTGCATTCTACAGAGTTACAATTCTGTACTTAAACAAATGTACAATTATAAATATCATTTAAACACATGATAAATTATTAACAAATCAAATATATTCTTATTGATCCATGTTGAGAAGCTTGTTCGACAACTTTAGCCTCTAGTTCAACAATCGCATTCTTTATGGTATGCATTGTATTCATAAGATCTATCATGAGCTAAGATTCATTTCAATAATGCATCGTTTTCATAAGGTCTTTAGCAGTCACTCCATGGACTCGACCCTTTTTACCAGCTGGAACAACTTGTTCAATAAAACCATTATCTTATTTGAAGCATCCAAACTAAGAAACTTCGGCTCTTAAGTGCGTATTTGTGGGATATGGGATGCATCAGAAGGGATACAGGTGTTATGACCCAATACATAATCGGATGTATACTACCATGGACTATGATTTCTTTGAACAGTCTTATTATTATACCCAGCCTCGTCCTCAGGGGGAGAATACTAGTGATGATTTGAGCTGGTTATTATATCCAGTTACTATTGATCAGGAACCAAAAGAACAAGTAGGTGAAACCACTGACGTTGTCACTGAAAACATAGTATCTCCTCTTCAGACCGATCTTCGGATTGATTCTGTCCAACCCACTGAGCATCCGGAGGAGTTACAGGAGGTAAATTCTGATGTTCCTGAAATTGTTGAAAGCATTTCTGATAACAATATTGCAGATGTGGAGTTGCCACACAGGTATGAGTTGCCGCCTAGGAGTACGAGAGGTATACCTCCTAAGAGGTATGATCCAGAGTTTGAAGCACAGAGATCGAAATATCCTCTTGATAAAGAAAACAATGACAATCTCTCTCTCTCAGCTATGCCTTTAATGCTGCTCTTTACTCCAATGATATACCAAGAAATGTTGAAGAAGCTCTACAGAATCCTAGATGGAAGAAAGCAATGGAAGAAGAAATTTCTGCCCTGAAGAAGAATGAAACTTGGGAAAAATGTGAACTACCAGAAGGAAAGAGAACGGTAGGTTGCAGATGGGTGTACACTATAAAGTATCAAGCAGATGGTACGATTGAAAGGTTTAAAGCCAGATTGGTAGCTCAAGGGTACACACAAACTTATGGAGTTGATTACGCAGAAACCTTCTCTCCGGTTGCAAAACTTAATACCATCCGAGTCCTTTTTTCTGTTGCTGCAAATAAGGATTGGCCCTTGCATCAATTCGATGTGAAGAATGCATTTCTCCATGGGAGAATAGAAGAAGTATACATGAGAGCTCCTCCAGGGTTCTCAAGTGACTACAAGCCAGGAGAAGGGTGTAAGCTAAAAAAGGCTCTCTATGGGTTGAAGCAGTCTCCTAGGGCGTGGTTTGGAAGGTTCACAGCAGCCATGAGGAAGTTTGGGTACAAACAAAGTAACTCATATCACACTTTGTTTCTCAAACGGCGACAAGGAATGATCACATGTTTAATCATTTATGTAGATGATATGATTATTACTGGAAATGACAAACATGAGATTGATACTTTGAAGAAGCAACTTTTTAGAGAACTCGAAATGAAAGATTTGGGGCAGCTAAAATATTTCCTTGGCATTGAGGTTCTGAGGTCAAAAGGAGGTATCTTTATAAGCCAACAGAAATATATTTTGGATTTACTTACAGAGATTGGTATGATTGATTGTAAACCAGCAGAAACTCCTATTGTTACTCATCACGGGTTACAGATGATCGAAGGAGAGAAACTTGCAGATAGGGGACAATACCAGAGGTTGGTCGGGAAACTTATTTACCTTGCTCACACGAGACCAGATATTGCATATGCAGTTAGCGTTGTAAGCAGATTTATGCACCAACCCCAAATTCACCATATGGCAGCTGTTATGAGAATTCTAAGGTATCTTAAAGGTACCAGTGGTAGAGGGATATTTTATAAGAAGAATGGGCACTTAGATCTTATTGCCTACACAGATGCTGATTGGGCAGGAGACAGGGATGATAGGAGGTCTACATCTGGATACTTTACTCTTATTGGAGGCAATCTAGTTACATGGAAAAGTAAGAAACAGAAAGTAGTTGCTCTTTCAAGTGCAGAAGCAGAATTCCGGGGTATTGCAAAGGGAATAACTGAAGTAATGTGGTTAAAGAAGCTCCTAAGTGAGTTAGACTTTCCGAGAACACGAACTTGCAGACTTTTTTGCGATAACAAAGCTGCTCTGTCAGATCAAAGGACCAGCTTGCTGATATTCTTACAAAGGCTGTTAGTTCTGAGGTGTTCGAACAGACACTATGCAAGTTAGGTATCGGTGACCCGAAGACCTAACTTGAGAGGGAGTGTAGGAAAGTTAACATATTTAGGGATATTCTTTATTCTGTATTTATTTTGTCATTTATTTTGTTACCATACTTAGTCTCCTAGCTGTTGTATATATTCTGGCTTAGCCATTGTTCATAATTAATAAAAAAAAGTATTCAAAACCCTAATTCTCCGTTCCGCATTTTTGTTTCAAGTATTTTGACATTTCTTTCTCCATCAACAATACAAGTTTAAGTCTTAAGACAACACTAAAGAGATAAATGATTTTGTTAACTTATTATGAACTAAAGGAGATATATACCTATGAGTAGCACATCTTCATCATCATTAAAATCTTCCTGAATAGGCGCAAAAGAAGAATTGAAGTGTAATTGAATTTCACCACTTTTTGCCTTGACATCTACATCATCTCTATCATTTTCTTCAATGTCGAAGTTAAAAACATTTTAAGGGGCTCCCACTTCATTTTGCATAGAGTTTGTGTACTATTCATGCGTCTAGATTGAAACATGACTAAATAGACATAGAAAAATAATTTATAAACCATTAGGAAGAATGTAAAGAAAAATTTAGACTAGGCAACATGACTAAATAGGCATAGGAAAAAAATAATGTATAAACCACACAATAGTATTTAAATAATGTAATATAAGGAAAAAAAAAACAAAAAAAACAAAAAAAAGGTGAAACCAACACAATAAAATTTATACGAGTCATTTAAAAGAGTATAACTTATCATCATCCCAAATGATACACTAAGGGTACAAATCATCAGCATCGTTTACATATCCTAATTTATAAGAGTCCCTTGGTTTGAGTTGAATGATACGCTCCCATTCTTTATCTTTCTCGTCTTCAACATAAAAGACTTGTTGTGTCTGAGATGATAAAATGAATGAATCATCTTTTAAATAGGACCCCTCATGCATTCGATGTGCAAAATTTACTAGAGTGAAGTCTCTTTAATCCTTCAAAATTTTCTTAGCGTTCACACTCAACCAATTACAACGAAACAATACCACCTTATTATCTGAAAAATAATTTAACTCAGTGATATCATTTATCTTTCCATAATACGCCTTACATTCTGCTGCGATCATCACTCCAAAATTTTGAGTTTTCTTTGACTTATCACTCCTTTGAGTGTGGTAAACAAAATCCATTGATAATAAATTCGTTCATCCTCTCAACTATTACATTTGGACCACGCCCTACTATCGTTATCATACTTGTGTTAAATGTCTAATCATCAAGCTTGGACAATTATATTGTTCAATGATGACATATATATATGGTTAGAATAAATTATATATATTTTAGCGAAAGTTATGTTACCTCTGAAAAGATATGGTTACATTTTCTTGTAACCAAATAGTAAATTCTTCATGCAACCATTTCTGCTTAACTCTCACCCATCTCTCGATCTTACTTGAAGCCACCATAGCTCTTTTAATAGAGTCTCATGCTCCAATTTTTTTTTGGCCTAAAGCAATTGCTACAGCTATTTATTTCACCAACTATCTTCCTTCAAAATCCCTACAATAAAAAACTCCCCTTAAAACCTTAGGATGTTTTTCTCTCTTCCCTCTTCTCATCCCTCCCACGTCGAATCTGTGGGTGTGTTGTTTATGTTCATCTTTCCAAACAAACCAGAACCAAGATTCAACCTCGGGCAATTAAGTGTGTTTTTATTGTCTATGAAGTAAATCAGTTTGCTGGATTTTTGGTGTTATTGACTGTACCATTAGTTTTTTGTGGTTGAAATGAGTTTCGTTAAAAGATTGATTTTCTTGATGATTTTTTGGTTTTATTGACTATAAAGGCTTAATTTCAAAATTTCAGATCACATATTGGTTCTTGGTGATTGTGGGTTCTTGTTTTGATTCATTATCGGTTGGCATTTAAAAAACGTTGAAGAAATTAAGAAAAAAATGAAGAATTATTTTAGTTTTATTTTTGAATCTGTAATTTAAATTATGTAATTTTTGTAATTTTGATGAAGAACATTTGTAGTTTTTTAGTCAAAATTAGAGAATGTAATTTTAATGAAATGGAGTGTGATAGTCAATTTTACCTCCCACTTTGTTTGAATTGGAAAAGTTACTTTAATTAAATAAAAGGTGAGAAACATTAACATTTAATCCAATCACTTAAAATACCCCAACTACCACCTTTTCGGTGGATCCCCTTCTACTTTTAATATCCGTACATAATTCAAATGGGACAAGTAAAAAGAATAGGAAGAAGTATATTTTAATTATTTTTGTATTTTATTTAATCTATAAAATAAAATATAGTCATAATTTATTTGAGTGTTTATTATGTGTAATTTATTAATATTAACTTTCTATAATTTTGAGTTATGCATGATTAGAGACATTATGGATTAAAATTGTGCATTGACAAATGTTAAAAGTACAAAGGTAACTAAAATTTTACTAACATGAGAGTAACAAAATAGCCTTAAAGAAAACTAATAATATAGGACATGTTTGAATAAGAGACAAAGCAGGAATGTAGGATATTAGAATATTTCATAAATTTATTTTTAGGAAACTTGGTATATTTTGTTTTATTCCTTTTGCCTTTTTTTAACTTTCTGTTTGTATATAAATACTCTTGTAATTACCTTTTACAATCAAGAGAAACAAAACATTTAGCCAAAACCCTAAACTCAATTATTATTCCACATTTTATTGATTCTCAAAGGAAAAGCCAAATAGTAAGATAGGAAACTAATAACTTTAATTATTGGAGAGGTGAAAACATTGGTCGTAAAGTCATGAGAAATGGATAGTCTAGCTATTAGTTCCCTCATTTTAGGGTATAAATTTATCCTTAGAGGATGGGGAAATACTCTTCCTTTAAATGAGAAAAAGCATTCTTTTTTTTCATTCATTTTCTTCACTTACTCTCATTTTACCTTTTTCACAACTATCTAAATTAGAATATATGGTTCTTTACTAACTTTTATTTCATTAATTTGACCGTTTTTAATCCTTTAAATATTTAAACGCGATTCCACCATACCCAAAATAATAGTAGTTATGGAGTAATGTAATCACATTATATTACCTATTTGTTAATAAAATATTAGTATTATTACCTTAGTAATTTGATTAACTTGTATGTCAATCTATTTACACTTTTTTCTCCTCATATAAAATAAAATATTTAATTTTTACATTGTAGTCTAAAACGTACATCCCTCTCGCTCGAGTATCCTAGATGCGACTCTAGCGTTTGTTTTTCCTTACCATTACTCTTTTCCTTTCCTTTGTTATAATCATATTTTTATGTGTAAATTTCAGTATAATTTAAAGTTTAAATATTTTTAATTGCGTGTTTGAGAAAATTATAAATAAGGAAATATAGAAATATTGAGTTTTAGACTTTTCTATCAATAATTTTTCCACATGGTAGACATTGTGTTCTGGTTAACTAGTACTGCACGTCTGCACCTTAATCCATTTAACTAAAAACATTGGGTCTCTATTGATTTTACTGGTTAGAAGTGTTCATGCGGATTATCAGGTCAATTTGGGGTCATGTAAGGTGTTCCGGGTCGGTTGAAAATCATGTCTTGTATCCACATTGATTTTACATTATTTTAACACTAATTCTTGTGAGAAAAGGTCTTTTTGAGAGACCATCTCTAATTGGGTCAACCCATAAAAAAAATGTAGAGTAAGTTATTCAGTGGACATTAAGGATATTGTAAGTAAGCATTTAAGATATAGTAAGTAGACATTTAAGATACGATAAGTAAACATTTAAAAATGATGTAAATAGGCATTAAGGACACTGTAAGTAGGCATTTACGGATACTATAAGTAGGCATTAAAGATATTGTAGGTAGGCATTAAGGATACAATAAATAGGTATTAAGGATTATGTAAGTAGGAATTAAGTAAGATACAATAATAATCATACAATATTTCTATTATTTCGATGTTGTAAATAGGCATTAAAAATACAATAATAATCATACAATATTTCTATTATTTCGATGTTGTAAACTGACTTTCTCTTAAGCAGGCCTCAATAACATATAAAATCAATCAGTGGCGGATATAGGTTAGGGCCTATGGGGACACGTGCCCTTAGGCATTTTTTTAAAAATTTCATTGTAGACTTTTTCTATTATTAGTAAGGACTGAAGTCTTTTAATGACAAATACTCCCTCATTTTAGTAATTTTATTTTATTTATTTATTTTGTCCTACTTTTTTATTAGGTCATTTGATTTATTTTGTTCCATATTCTTTTATGGTATATCGTATTTAAAATTTTAGCAAGTTCTTGTATGAGACTGTCTCACTGTGAGGCGGGCCTATACATGCAGCCCATCAGCAAAAAACATTAAAGAAAAAAACAAATGAAAACTAAATTCACACTTGTTCAAGAAGCTTCTTTTTTAAATAGTTTAGGGTAACCTAATTGAAGCCGTCTCACGGTGAGACATCCTCAATAAAGAACATGCACTATAATAGATCAATCCACTATTTATTTACAACATACAAATTATTTTTAGAGTTTATTTAACTTTTTCTCTAGTTACATTATTTTGAATAAAGAGGAATGGATTTAATAAATAAGTTCAAATTATTATTAATCCAGGTAATGCATATGATTAAGATAGATCTTAATTACTAGCATTCTTTTATTCGAAAACACTACTTAATTACGAGAAACTCTTTCAAGAATAAGATCATAATTTTGATAAATTTTTTGTCCTTCTACTTGTCATTTTGCAGAAATAAAAAAATCAATTGTTAATTTTACAAATGATACGCTGATGAAATTTCGTCCATTAGTTGGTGCCCCCTGGGACTCAAAATCCTAGATCCGCCAGTGTTTAAAGATGATATAAGTAGGTATTAAGGACACTGTAAGTAGGCATTTACGAATACTGTAACTGGGCATTAAGGATATTGTAAGTAGACTTTAAGGATATGGTAAGTAGGCATTTACGAATACTGTAACTGGGCATTAAGGATATTTAAGTAGACTTTAAGGATATGGTAAGTAGGTATGAAGGATGATGTAAGTAGGAATTAAGTAAAGATGATGTAAATAGGCATTAAAGATACAATAAATAGGCATTAAGCTTTAATGGACTCGGCCTGAGAGACGTTTCTCATAGACAGTCTCTTAAGAAACCGACTTTTATTTTATATTTATTTTGATGTTGGATTAAGTCAGATTCGATTTTAGTGGGTAAATCGGGTGATAGAGTCTATTTTGAGCACCTCCTACCCTAACAATTAGACATCCCTTTGCTAGCTTCTATCGCCTATTCTCAAATTAATCCCTAACACCCATAAAAATATTGCACTTCCCCTTGGATTATTAGTAGAGTTTGAAATTTTTTCCTTTGCATTCTTAGGTGGAAAATTAAAGCATTTCTTAGCTTTAATCCATTGCACTTCATTGTTGTCAGAGATTAACATTGAAGAAGACCTATTTACCTTTGATGAGTGAGAAAAACTTGTGAGAGAAAATTTTTTAGGGTTAAGCTAGCCTGGAAGAGGTTTTTATGGATGTTAGGCGTCAGTTGGATAGTGTTTAAGGTTGAAGACATGATTAGCTTGGTAAATGGGTATAATTAATAGAAACCAAATATTTTTTAGTTAAATGGATCATATTGCAATTGTTATCCAGAACACATGGTGAAAAAAAAAATTGTAATTGCCAAATACATAAGTCTAAATTTTAAGGTGACCATGTAAAATTTTCCAATAAATAACTGATATTTTAAAAATTTACATTGACTATAAAATCTATGAAAAAGAAATATGAATTATAAAATCAAAAGTAAATTAATCTTTCAAGAACATATATAAATACATTTTTTCCTATAGTTTAGAAAAATGATAATAAAAGGTTGACAATAAAATCGATAACATTCAAAACTAAAAGAACAAAACGAAACATAAATTGTTTAGATGTTAAATTTAGATGCTTAATTAATTATATACAAACTATTATAGGCATATATTGTACTTGAACTTGTAACATTGTAACAACCCTATCAAGTTTTATTGCTTTTTTTTTAAAAAAAAAAAAAACATTATGTAAATGCGTGTTTGGTAAAAATTTGAAAATTAAAATTATAATAAATTAAAGAGATATTTAGATATGATATATTGACCAAAATTCAAAAGTGGATACAAACACATACATTAGGTTTTAACTCGAAATTTATTAATATAGTGTGACTTGAATGTACATTTGGTGTGTATTCATGTGTGACTCTTGGGTTTGGAATCCAATGAGTGTGTTAATGTTGGTGTATTAAGTTGATTATTGTGGTTTATGATGATGATTAAAGTATGGATTAATGAGGTAATGAAGTATGAATTATTCATGGGAGTTATGGGACTTAATGAAGAAGTTCAAAGGTTTAAGATGCTCTACTATGCAAGTCGAGCAATACTGTCAGAAGCAAGGGCCGCTCGACCAGCTCGCTCGACCGAGAAGCGAGCTTCAGATTGGGTCGAGCGAGCAGACAGAATGCAACCAGAAACTTCCTGAAGTTCGCTCGACCAGGCTGCTCGACCGAGCGAGCCTCTGCTTTGGTCGAGTGATGTCTCTAATGCTCCTAAAATGCTGTTTTTGACTCTTCAAGTTCTTGGGGATGTTTCATTATCATTTATTCATAGCTTTAATGTATTTAATATTACTTAGTGTGATCTCTCCAATAAATAGAGAGCTTTCATTCACATTGTAAACATCCACAAAATACACCCCAAGCCAAACACTAGCCTATATCTCTTCTCTATTGTAATTCTCCATATTTGAGAGTTCTTTGAAATCCTTTTGATAATATAAGAGATACTACACACCGGAGGACGTAGCCTTAGTTGGGTGAACCTCGTTAAATCTTTGTGTCATTTTATTGCATTATTTTCTCCTACAAACATCGATATCGTTGATAGCGTAATTTGTTTGTCACAAAACCTCATACACTCGATCTTGGCAATATTGGAGTTTGAAACACATTGTTCGAACTCTAATACATCGTCGTTTTCAGTTATGTAAATGCGTGTTTGGTAAAAATTTGAAAATTAAAATTATAATAAATTAAAAAGATATTTAGATATGATATATTGACCAAAATTCAAAAGTGGATACAAACACATACATTAGGTTTTAACTCGAAATTTATTGATATAGAACGACTTTCTAATTACCAAAATTTATTTTAAAACTAATCAAATTAATTTGACCTCTTTTTGGATTATGTTCAATTACTGGTGGATATAGAAAAAAAAAAGTGATGTTTAAAAATAATTGAAGTAAAATGCAGTTTATGGCTTTTAAACCCTAATTAATTAATTTTATTTTGAATTAAAATGGTGTTAATTGACTTTAATAACTACACACTAGATCCAACCATGTGTTCAATAGTATTATAAAGTCGAATATTAAACTAACAAGTCTAACGGTAACCCCAAGGCTATAACCATTAAGGTATACGTATAAGTAGGGATGGCCACGGAGCGGGTTACCCGAAACCGAACCGGTCCCGAACCGCTTCGAACCGGAACCGAAACCGGAATTGTTCGCGACAGGTTCCGAACCGACCTGAACCGAGGAACCGTGAAACCGCCGGAAAAAAAGTTGCCGGAAACGTGAAACCGCCGGAAAAAAACTGCATGAACCAGAACCGGGACCGGTCCGGGTGAACCGGCCCAGCGGTTCCATGGAACCGGAACCGTGAAACTAGCCGTTATATAGCCGTTGCCAATTTTCCTATAAATACCTATCACTTTCAATCATTTTCATTCACAACTCATCTCTTCTCCTACTCTCTACTTACTCTCTCTACTTAATTACTTAATTACGCAATTATTCTCTTAATTACATAATTATTCTTTTAATTATTTCTTAATTTAGTTAATTACATAATTAGTCTATTAATTATTTATTTATTTATTTTTTAATTCTATTATTATTTCAATATTATCAATTCTTCTTTTTTGAAAAAAGCCTCCAAAAAGTTACTAAAGTGGCAAAATCAATGAGAGATTCTAGCTCCAAAAGAAAGGCCACTTCAACTCCGTTGGTATCAACAACACCTTCGATTAGTAATTATAATTATGAACCAAATTATCCAGAAGGGTACAACCAAGAATTACACAATTATGCAGAAGAAGTGGAAAGAGATACAAATTAATGAAGAAGAAGAACAAGAAGAGGAACCAACGACCCCTATTGGGATACATAGATCTCGACAGTCATCAATGAGATCACATGAAGAACAACTACTACAACAACAAAGACAACAAAGACAAGCTCGTGATAAACGAGTCAATTTCCAAACTATCGGTTAGTTTTATAATTTTATTCTTCAAATTCATTAAATTTTAAATTATTATTTATTTATATATTGTGGACTTGTGGTATATATCTGAGTATGTCTTTATGTTTAAATTTAGATGAAGATGAACCAGTAAGACAACCTTTTCCGGCAATGCCACCTCCTAGTGGTAGAGCTGTTTCACATGTGTGGACGTATTTTACAAAAGAAACAACTGACAATTCAGATGTTTTCTTATGCACTTGTCAAATTTGTGAAAGTCAAGGAGTAAAGCCCTTAGTTTCATACAATTTCGCCAGAGGTAAATACTTTTTCATTTTTTTATACATACGTTATATATTCATATTTTATTAGAATTTATTTATTGTGTTTTCTGAATACGTGTTAGGTGGTGGTACGGGATCTTTTCTCAAACATTTGGCAAAGAAGCATGGAATCACAAAAGAAACTCATGCAGCAAGCGGCAGCGGGACCACAAGTGGAAGCTGACAGTGGGACATTCCCAGCACAGGTATGCCTTTTAAATATAATCGTAATGATATGATTGATGAATTTTCTAAGTATGTAATTTGTGATGAATTGTCATTTAACCATGGTGAAAGTAGGGCATACGAGCGTTACACTAGAAAAAGTTTGCAACCACAATATAGACCAATCCCTAGGATCACGCTTAAACGACGCACAATTAAATTATATGAAACAATGCACTATGAATTAGTACAAATGTTTAAATCTTTTAATGGTAGGTTAGCATAACAACTGATATTTGGTCTGCTCCCCCACATTTAGAATCTTATATGTGTGTAACAGCACATTGGATAGATCAAAATTGGATTATTCAAAAAAGAATAATTTCTTTTGAGACAATGCTAGAAAGACATACGGGTGAAAACATAAAATATAGATTAGTAGAGATATTTAGAGAATAGAACTTATTAGATAAGATATTTTGTTGTTCTACCAATAATGCAACCGCTAACATTAAATGTATGGAACTTTTGTATAACGAACCTGCATTCAGTTTTATCCTTGGGGGTAGCTTATTACACATACATTGTTGTGCTCATATAGTTAACTTATCTTGCCAAGCAGGTATAAAACAATTAAGCGATTTATTAGATCCAATTAGAGACATAGTGAAGTGGCTTAGAATTGGACAGATAAAGAGACGATATAAGCAATTATGTGACCAATATCAACTAAAAAAAGTGTATTGGTCATTAGATACTCATACACGTTGGGGCTCAACCAACGATTTATTAAGAAAAGCGATTGCTTATCGTCCAGTTATAACACAACTTTATAGTGAGTGTACAGATAGTTATATAACTGATGACACATGGGAACTAGCTATAGGTGAACATAAAATATTAGAAGCGTATGACCACGCAACTAAGATTTTTTCATATGTTTACGAACAAAACGTCCACTTAGTAATAAGTGAGTGTATTACTATTTTTATCATGTTCTTAAACATACGCATGATGATACTAATCCATATTTAAAGCCGATTCTTGCTGATATGATGGATAAGTGGAAGGCATATTTTACCGATTTTCCTTATATTTATGGAATTGCAACTATTTTAGACCCATGTTTTAAAACAGAAGTCCTTACTAAAGTAATTGGATTTTACTACCAACCATTAGATCGTCCGCCTAGTGATGTACATAATTATGTTAGAACTTGTAAAAAAACTTTTAGCAGAACTTTATGATTACTATGCTAGTGTATATAACCCAAAACGCGATACGTCTAGGCGTGCTAGCGTCTCGGCACGTCCCTCTTATTATAATTCCGTAATAGCTAATATAATGAGCCAAGATGATAGTTTTGTAGGATCATCTTCTTCTTCACCCTCCACTGCATATTTAGAATTAGATAGTTATCTAAAACATCACTTTGAAATTGACCAAGGTAGCTATAGTATTTTAAAGTGGTGGAAAGAAAAATCAATAAAAATCCCCATATTATCGAGAATTGCAAAGGATATCCTTGCAATTCCTACTTCTACGATTGCGTCGGAGTCTGCTTTTAGTGCAGGTAGAAGAGTTTTTGACGAAAAGAGATCTCATCTTGCTCCACATAGTATTCAAATATGTGTTTGCAAGAAAGATTGGGATCAAGCGGAGATTCGAACACAAGGACTAAAGAATGATGATGATCAATGCGATGATGATGATCCATGGATGATGATGGATACATCTGCATCATCGTCAGGAGGAGAGTCAGCAGAAGCATCTAACCAACCAGATGATGATGACGAAGACGAATATGATCAATCGGACAACGATAAATCAACATTCAACAACTACAAATAAAAGGTATGACAAAGAACTACGTGGGCTTTGATTCCTTCGGGATACGTAGGCAGCTTAGTATTCCTTTGGGTACTAGGTTCAAGTCCATTTTCTCCCTCTTTTTTTATTAATCATCCTTATCGACATTATCGTTGATTCGTTTCTTATTAATTTATTTTTTTCATTCTTTTTAGTAAATATTTTAATAACAATGACAACTTGACAAGCAATGAATTTCGCTAATAATCAAGTAATCATCAAAGGTACGTCCGCAAAATTATAGTACTTTTATATTATATAAATATATAAAGGAAAAATAAAAATGGAACCGATGGTCCGACCCGCCCGTCCCGCGAGTTGGAACCGCCGGAACCGCCTCATGAACCGCCCGGAACCGGAACCGGAACCGAAACTGTTCGCGACAGGTTCCAAATAGAACCGGAACCGGGTGGAACCGAAACCGGATGGAACCGGAACGGAACTGGCCCAACCCGGACCGTGGCCATGCCTACGTACATGTATATTTCGTTATTAATCCACTAACTTAAGTTCAACTTACAACATACAATCTTGCATCTTCCCTAAATCTCTTGTTGAATATAATCAAATTTATAATTTCCAAACATATTTTTAGTGAATTTTCTTTCAGTTTGATCTAACATATTACTTCTGTTCTTATATTTTCACGACTCTTTCAGTAAAATTCAGCTACATATACACAAATGTAAAAGGAAAACAAATACTACTTTCGTTTTAGTGACTTTGTCCATTTGATTTTTGACACTATTTACAGTTTATTTTTAATTTGTACTAATCTATAAGTTAAAACATAGTCAAGTGGGATCTTGTTTGATTTATATTAACGCAATGATTATTAATATCAAGTTTTTATAATTTTTAGTTATACACCATTTGAAATATTAAGAATTCAATATATGTTTTGACAAAATGTGTCTAAATGAAATGGAATAAACGATAAAGTCATTGAAATGAAAGGAGTACTACAGTAAACAAGTTGAATATCATACATTAATCCTAAATTTTGGAGCTGAAAAGTACAAATATGGTTATTAGTAGTAAATGTTTTGTTGTCTTAATGTTGTAAGTCAGGGAAACAAAATTTACTTCTTACCCATGCTTATCTGCTTTAGATGCAGGGGACCATATCTTAAATTTGGATCACCAGCCAGCAACATGCATAACTTAATAACTATGATCATCAATTATATTTTCTTACATTAATTATATGATTAATTAACATATTAATTTATGATTAGATTAGACTATTCTATGATATATATTGACTACTACTTAGTCCATTTGATAAAATGCGTCCCCTTTGGTTAAGAATACTAATCGGTGGTAATGATTAGAATAATTTGTAATGTAAAGTTTCATAATATATACTCCCTCCTATTCATCTTAAGTGTCTCATTTACATTATGCACTCTATCCAATGCACTTATTTAATTTGTAATATATCGAGTTGTGTATAATTAAAAATTATAAAAAGTTGATATTAATAATCTTTACATCAAAACGAATCAAATAAGATCCCACTTGACTATGTTTTAACTTATAGATTAATAATAAAATGCAATTTAAGAGTGATAAATGAATAGTGTCTCAAAAGTAAATGGGACACCTAAGATGAATAGGAGGAAGTATTATGTTATTTTCGTGTTAACAAAAGTTTGATCATAAAATTTTTTTTTTACGCAATTTTCATTACCACCTAATATCACATGTTCAAATGGTAATGCGTTGAACTAAATTTTATGAAAAAATTAAAATTGTTAAAGGACAATAATCATATCCATTAAATTTATCAAAATATGTTCGTAATAAAATTATATTAATTTTTTATTATCAATTTCACCATTTAATGAATATCAAACGGACATAAGGGATGCTATACTCTTTTTGTAGTTTATCCTTATCCTTTCATCTAACGACTTGTTGGTATAAAATAAAGCATCTCAAGACTGAAATCTGAATCTACTGACTACAGAAGAATGAAGAAAAAGTGTATTATTTACAAGTTCTTAATGGGCGGATTATTTTAATGAAAGTTAGTACGTATATGACAAATCGAAAGGAAATTAGTGTCCTTTGATCAAGTATAATTACTATATAAATGGGACAAATTATAAAGATAAAATACATCTAATTATTTTGGATGGTTATAGTGTTTTGCTAGAAACCAAGTATGATCTATATCTAATATGATTAGTTTACTACTATTATAATCGGGTCCTATGAGATCACACATATAAGTAATTGATCGGGTATATTGGCACCAAAAACATAAGATGCTCATGGAACACTTAAGTATGAGGAGTTTATTGCATGTATTAATGGTGTGTCTAATTGAGAATTAAACCGCGCAATTAAATTATCATTAGTGTTTGTAACTTCCATTTGTGGAGTTGAAAGGGTGATGAAAAGTGTATAAAACAATGCCCTTGTTCATCTCATTTCCACAACATAATATTCTAGTATTCTCTATAAATTTTCCACCTAAAATGTAATGAGAAAATGAGTTCTCTTATTCCACACTAGCATGCGTGGTGATCCGTTCGATACTTCTGGACCAACATTAGAGGAACAACATTTGACGTTCTATTATCTCGATTTTGGCATATTTTATTCTCAATTATATAACGTAGAATTCATGCATCAAGAGCATGATATTCTTCTATACATGATAATTCATATCATAATCTGCTTGCGATTATGATAAAAAAAATTTATTTTGATTCAATTAGGTGATATAAAAAAATGTGGATTATAATTGCTTGATTAAAATATGATTTATTTTAATCATTTGGATCATAGAACAGGAAAATATTAAAATTAGATTTTAATTCGTATAAGATTTGTTATTTTGGTATATTTGATGTGTAAGATAATAAATTTTATTAGTATTTTTTTGGTATTAAAACAAAAACGTCCAATAATGTTCATAATTCGAAATCTTTCATCACAAAAATTCAATTTTTGGTACGAATTGGTTTTGAAAATTGTTTTTTATATGTTTGAATTTCATTTCCCAACATTTGATTGTTAATTGGGTTAGTAATTTGAACACTATTAACCAATTTCATTTTCGAAATGAAGAACCCTAAAATTTTTCCTAATGTATTAATTTGTTTGAATTTTATTAATTTATAAAATTGATCCCTTGCAAACATTTATTATATGATAGTTAAGAATTTTTTCCTTAATTTCAACCCTTAATTTGAATAAAAATTGAACAAATTTTAGCCCAAAATTCCTGTTTTTGTTTTTGAAAAAGTTGTGCAAAAATCGCCCATATTGGCGGCTCGCTTGGCTCAAGCAATGGTGGCTAGTCTATCTTGGGTGGTTTGGACGCGGTATGGGAATGTTTCAAGGTGGTTCCCGGCGGCCATGGTGGCTTCAGTGACCGGCCATGAAGCGAAATAAACACACAACAATGGTTGTTGTTTTCAGTTTGGGGAAGCGAATAGGGTTGCGGGCCTTTGTGGGTCTACTGGGTTTTGAAGCCCGCGAGTCAGTGTGCGCATAAGTATCATATTGTTTTTTTTTTAACTCTTTTAATCTAATAGCAATTAATAAATTAATTATAAATTAATTTTCACATTTAACAATAAAATAATAAATGATGGTTAATTTGTGATTTAATAAAATTAATAATTGATTAATTTATTAAATTATTTATTACTTAATATGATTAATGTGACTAGGTGGAGGGTGCTTTTAATTTGATTGATTGCACAAAATAATAATGATTATAACATATTTTCTGATTTAATTTTAATTAAATTAGTCATAGCTTAATTTATGAATGAGATTAATGAAAATTAAGTGAGGGGTGTTTTAATTTGATTAATTGCACATAAATAGTTATTATTATAAAATTTATTCTAATTAATTTAGTTAGTTAGTGATTGCTTAATTCTATTAATTTGATTAACATAATTAAGTAATGGGTATCTTTAATATGATTAAATTACACATAAATAACTCTATAAAATAATTTTTTGCTTTAATTATTTAAATGGTTGATTTATTTAATTATGTTATTGCTTAACCTTATTAATATGATTAATACTATTAAGTAGTTCATGTTTTTAATCAGATGTATTTTATTTTAAAACTGTGATATTAAAATAATTGTATGTTTTATAATATTTGATATTATGCATTGCATATGGTGACTAGTATGACCTAAATTAGAAAAAAAATTTTGATTAGTGAATCGACCTATAATTTCTAATTTCAGTTACGATCTATATTGCATCGTTTATGCTTTGAAATTTACTTATTAAAGCAATTATATATTTTAAAAGTTTCTTTTACATCCAAAATTATCAAGGATGGAGATTCGCGTTGATTTGAGGATGAAACCTTAAGCTAGTAGTCTTTAGGTTTATGGGTCACAGTTTAGATCACATTTATTATTTGCATATTATTATTTAATTTTAAAATGCTTTGCTATGTTTATGTTGTTTATTTATTCACGTGTTCATTTTTAAATAAGACAACATATAGTATAGGTCCCTAAATAATATTGAGTTTTGCTTTTCTAAAATAAACACCTATTGAAGCCTTTACCATTAGTGATAGGTTCTGCCCAAACAGGGTGTTGCTAATTTGTTTAGGTGGAATAGAGTAAATTTGAAAAATTTACACGTTTGTTTGGTTATGCTCAACAAAATCATCAGAAGGGTTTTGGGTTTTGAACCAAAGGGGTAGGATTTTGATAAAGAGATATCACCTATCAACCAAGAAGTACATGTGTTGTAATTAGTAAAAGAGTTTACTTAGCTTGCGAAAATGATTTTAAGAGTAGGGCCTAAGTCCACCTATGATTATTTTAAATAGGATCTTAGAATACTATATTCATAAGGGACAACTTAAAATGAATAAAGTGTTTATAGCTAGTGATTTTAAATTGTTTAAAATCATATAAAGTTATATCATGATAGACATCTATATTTTTGCACTTTGTAGATGGCATATGATTCAAATGATATTATTTTTGTTTCCGGTCTTGAAAAGAAATACAAATTTAAAACAACTTTCTTGTGTTGTCAAGGAATTTGAGAATAGTTCTCAAAGCATGCACGTATATTTAATATACTTAAAATCCCAAATCCGTATTAATCCACGTTTAATTTGTCTGCTACAGGTAAGGTAGTTTTAAACAATTGAGAGTTCCTTGTATGTCACATGTTTGATGATGGCATGCATGATTCTTGAATAGTTTGAGGATATTCAAGGTATGACATTCTCACTCAACTCTAAGATATGTTTTAGAAACAAACTATGAATGAGACGTTTAAGATGTTCAAGGCTATAGTTGATAGCCAACTCAATAAAGACGGTTCTTTTTCAACATGAAAAGTCATTTCGAAAACATAAAATACCTTGATGTTGAGTTTGACGAGACTCTTGTTTTGTAGTAATACACTCACTTAGAGTGATTGGTATATTCAAAACTACAAAACAGATAATTTGTGTTGAATCAAAGAAAGATGTTCTTATGGTTAAAAGTAGAATTGTTTGAAATATGTAAAGACAAGAAGAATGTCTACATTGCTTCTACTTTAGGTAATTAGGTGATATAATGAAGTTTTGTTAACTCTAATTGATTGGTAATTGATACATTTTGTAGTTCTTACATTTGTAGAAATGAAGAAAGATTGCAACAATTAGAAACCAAAGTTTGACCTACGTATGAAAAATGCAGCTATGGTAGCTACATTAGCCATATGATCTTATTGTTTATCTTTATCTTTAGGGTTCATGTTCGATCTTAATAAAAGTTACTGAGTTTTAACTATGAGTTGAAATTTTATTTCATATTCTGAAGGTCTCAACTTTGTAATTAGGAATGGTTCATTTTACAAAGATGATATCTATTATGATATTGGTCATTACATGAATGATCTTACATAATAGAGAAGATAAACAAAACGATCACATTGACAATTCTAAAAGACTAAAATCAATGGATTCTAATCATACATATCTTTGACATTGTCATTTGAATTAGTAAATTGGACACTAAACGACTCCATTAAGATGGATTATTACACTCATATGATTTTAAATCTTATGGGATTTGTGAATCTTGTTTGCTTAGAATAATGACTAAATCCTTATTTATTGACATGGTGAACGAGTTAGTGATTGATTAGGACTATTACGTTCAGATGTATATGCTCTATGAATATCTCGGCCAAGGAAGGTATGAGCACTTCATAACAAATATTATTGATTTAAGTACATAATGATGTATCAATTTAATAAGGTGAACTCTTTTGAAAAGTTCAAAAAGTTTCATAATGAAGTATGGAATCATCTTGACATAATAATTTAGGCACGAGACCAACGTGATAAATATTTGAGTCAAGAAGTTCTTGATCGTCAAAGACTTGTGAAAACGTTTCACAACGAACTCCTTCTAGAACACCTCATATGAATGATGTGTTCAATAGGAGAAATTGAACCTTATTTGATATGGTTCATTCAATGATGACTTTAGTCAAGTTTTTTGTTTTATTTGGGTTAATGCAATTTTATTGTTGCTCATGTTTTGAAATCACACTTCATCCAATGCTGTTGATACAACCCCATATTTGTTATGGATTGGAAGAGTTCCTAAGTTGTTTAAGGATTTAGGGTTGTTAAGCAACTGTAAAATGTAACTGTCAGGTATCCTTCAACCTAAATCTAACAAGGGATATTACTTCTACAATCCTAACAAGAAAAAGATGTTTTGGTTTGTGAAGGTATCTTTTTAGAAAGAAAGTGTCTTTCTCAAAAGCCAAGTGGGAGAAAAGATTCATCTTGAAGGAGTTTAAGATGATCAATCACAAATTACTCCTTTAGTGCGATAGATTGCTTCTCTAATGGGAGCTTATGTATTGTACTATCTCCAGTTGTATACATTGATGTGCTTGTCCCAGTTTGTAGGACTAGTAGGAGATATAAAACCTCCAAAGGAAACCCTATGAATAGTTAACACATTCATGAAAGTCATGAAGTCCTTTTATTAGATAAAGAGGAGCCTACAACCAACATAATAGTGATGGAAAATCCTACTTCGACATATGGCTTGGAGCCATCAAATCTGAAATGGAATCCATGTATGTCCTATAAGTTTTGAACTTAGTTGACTTGTCCGAAGGTTCTAGACCCATTGAGTTTAAGTTTATTTATAAGATGAAGACTTAAACAAAGGTGCTAGATGTATCGAATATAAGTGTATTTATAACATAAATACTACATGAATGACAATTTTTTTGTCTACTATGCAAAATTGGTGGCAAAAGGTTCAAGTGAACTTCATATTATTTGCGGTGACAAGGATTTATTTTTTGTAAACAACTATGCTTAAATCCATTAGGATTATCCTAGAAATGAATGTCAATACCAACATTCTAAATGGTGATTTAGAAGAGGATGTGTGTATTATGACACAAACTAATGGTTTTATACATCCTAAAAGCTGTAGCGAGATATGTAGGCTTTGGGAAGTTCATTTGTGAACTGAAGCAAACATCCAGGAGTAAGGATATTCGTTTTAAGAGGTAAACAAATAGTTTTGTTTCTTCTAAAAATTCGAAAGAGTCTTATGTATGCAAGAATGATAATGTGAATTTTGTTGTTTTTCTTAGTATTGTATATGGTGACATACTGATTATAAGGAACAATGCATCGATGTTCGAGTCTGTTAAAAGGCTTGACATAATATTTGTTCTTTTATAAATTATCTTGGAGAGGCTTCGTACATTTTGGGCATCCGAATCTATAGAGATAGATTTAGATAGATGATTGAACTTTGTCAAAGAGCTTATGTTGATAATATCTTTGGTAAGTTAATTATGGATAACTTTAAGAAAAGTTTTCATCCTATATATTGTGACATCTCTCTTAGTAAGAAACAATGTCAAATGAAATATGTTGAGCTTAAGAGGATGAAAAGGATTTCATGTGCTTTGGCCTTTGAATCCATCATGTATGGTACGTACTTGACTAGAATTCTCCTATGCTTTGAGTATGATGAAAAGAAACTAGTCGTGCCCTTATAATGTTCATAGGGCGATGATTGAGAACATTTTGAGGTACCTTAATAGGACTAAAAGATAAGTTCTTAGTTTGATAGATGTATTTGAATAAGAATGTAATAAGTTACACATATGCTAGCTTCTAAAGATAAAGGCGATTTTGATCATTATCACGTTACTACCTTATTCTAAAAGAGATGTTAGTTTGAAAGAGTTTCAAACATTGCATTATAACTAATTCTACAATTGAAGTTAAGAAAACTTGAAACTATGCAAAATTCTATTGGATTATATCTATTAACTATACCATAGTCCTAACTCAAGTATATATAAAGAGTTACACAGGTGTTTTGGAGCTGAAACATATAGGAGAGTTGTTTTAGTTGTGTAATATTTTATTATTATAAAATTAGTCACAAAGTTAAAGCACTTTGATATTTTGGTTTATGTTTATCAATAAAGTTACTGTTCTTATTTAATCATGGTTTAGTATTAAATAAAATGTCTAAAGTATTTTATAATATTCGATAGGTTTGTCAAATACGTGATTTGATAAATGAAACCCTATAAGTAAACCGAAATTAGTTAAAATATTTTTGTCCCTGGTCCCAATCATTAAGTTGGACATAAATGATTTCTTTGTGGACTAGTAAGTTGATTGATAGCGCAGTTTCATGGGCTATAGAGACATAAAGATGTCTAGTTATTTACATAGGTATGTATAGAGATACATGTTCTTCAACATTATTTGGAGAATTTCATTGTTATATTTCGTGGATTCCTTTGACATGAGTAGGACACTATTCTCATATAATGATTAGATATTCTCTTGACATTCTCAAATGTCGTGCCGTAAGGAGGCTATAAAGGGAATGCTCAGGTTTGATAAAAGTTAAGTGGGAGTTTTGGTTGTACAAGACTAGATAAGTCCTCCTATTAATGAAGACTGGTGTCTTTGGCCTCTTGAAGAGTAAAAACTAAAAATGCATGGCCGTGCTCAAATGGATTAAAGAGTTGATCATTTGTTTTGACAGTATTTTCGACAGTCCTCCTAGTATTCTTTACATATTTTCCACCTAAAAAGTAATGAGAAAATGAGTTTTCTTATTCCGCACTAGCATGCGTGGTGATCCGTTCGATGCTTGTGGACCAACATTAAAGGAACGACATTTGACGTTCTACTATCTCGATTTTGGTATATTTCATACTCGATTATATAACGTGGAATTCACGCATCAACAGTATGATATTCTTCTATATCTGATAATTCATATTATAATATGCTTGCGATTCTATTAAGATGTTCAGAAATAGTTTATTGTAATTTCGCTATACGCATCTATATTCCTGCACAAATATTAATCAATATATTCAATAAATGGAATAGTATCCTTAAGCAAGTTGCAAAACATCACTGTAATCAAGTTTAACTTTAAAATGCTAATCTTACTGAAAATTATAGGTTGGTGTGCTGGATGATGATTTTCTCATAAAACCTTATGAGCTTTTCATCAACCCATGAAGAACTTTTACTGGTGTTTTGCAAAACAAATGTTGGAAAATTCTGACTTATTTTGGTATAAATAGATGAAATTAGTGGTTAAATTAATTTAATGCGAGTGTTTTATATATTAGCTAGTTTAATATTTTATTGCTATGAATAAGTTGCTTTTTAACAAGTTGATCGTAATAGATGTTTAAAATTAAGTTAACCACTTTAATCAACTACCAACTATTAACTATCAACCATTTGTTAAACACAAAAAAAAAAACTAAATATTTAAACCTTTTCAACCTCACCATGTCGTTGGAATAATATTAATGTTCATATTATTATGGCTACGATTATAAAGGAGTCAATCTAAACAATTTTTTGGCTATTGCTAAAAACGTAAACATTTCTTACATGATAGATCATAATCACTTTTTAATATTTTATAAAGATAAGAGATTAAATGATATCTATATAATCAACTTAGTATAATATTAACCAGATGTTACTCTTATTTTATTACTTACTTCTATTCATTTTAACAGTCTGTTTGATAGTTAATACTAAATAATGGGAATGAAAATCGAAAATTAGTAAAATTTTGGTGGGAAAATTTGTTGATAAGTTTAATGGCCTGGTCATGTTTGTTCTACTAAATTTATCTCATTTTCTTCATAAAATTATCATGGGAATAATGACATGATGCATTTCACAAAACATTATAGTACAATTCATTTATATTACCAGTATTTAGTACCAATAATCTAATGGGCCGTAAGTGTCTTATTTGTGTCTTCGTCAACATACTAATTTTATCCTTAATATATGTAATGGAGTATAATTAAAATTTTAAAATAATTGATATATAATAATTGTACATTGACACGAACCATAAAATTACTATTTGACTATATTTTAACGGATTAAAATAAAACACAATTTAAAAATAATTGGTGAATATTAAAAAATATATAATGGGACACATGAATGAATAGGAGGGAGTTTAAGAGCTTATAAGTGGGAAGATTATATAAATTTTAAGAGTTGGGTAATAGTTGGATAGATTGAAATATAAGAGCAACCAAAAACTTTATGCAATGAATTCTACATAGTTCAGCACTATTTTATTAAAGCAATACAATGTATATATACAATGATTCTAATCATTTGATTAAAATATTTGTTAACATTTATATTGTATTAATTGCTTAATATGAAGGGGACTAATCTGGACCTGAGGATCATTTCTTTTTATTAAATAATTATTAATAAAATACTTGTGTTCCATAAGCCCACATTTTTGGCGACGCATTTATTTGATTCTAGTGACAGGGCATGTGCACACGAATGCGTCGCTTTGATAGAACTCAATCTTTTGCTTAACATATGAACAAAAATTGTTTTTTCTACGCTTTGAACTAATTATTTTATTTTCGTCTAAAAATGACCAAATGTATTAGTTGTAGAATATTTAACTGAGAAAACAAAACTTGAACAAGTCAAAAGATTATCGCGAAAACTTGGCCGAGATGGTTTCATTATGAGACTATTAATTTGAGTAGGTCTAGTAATTCGCACATGTAATAACCTCACATGTTTTCTCTCGTTTTGACCTAAAAAGTATTAAATTTCACTTAAAGTAAATCTTAAACAAATCGATTAAAATAAAAAAATTTCAATTTTGACCTATAAGTAATTAATTTTGACGTTAAACTGATCAATTTTTACCTAATTATGGTTCTGTTTTAACATTTCCGAAAGGGGCCAGTAATAAAATGGTATAGTCTATCATTCTATGGATAAATTCCAAACAACAAATAAATGCTCAATAACACTATCAATAATAGTGTTAAAACATTGCACAATACAAGTATTCTTACTCAATGCAAGCATGATGGTTCTAATGGAACATAAGAGTACTTATACTCTTTAATCATCGAACAATAAAAGTGATATTGCTCTTTACTCGACAGTTTCTATTCATAATGGACTTGGAGATAAAGTTGTAGGTGTAGTGTTTTCTTGCCCTATATGTAAAAGCGAAAGAAGTGTCGATCTCGAGTTATGTTTTGCCAAATGATCAAGAGTTCACAATTGTTTTGTTAAAAAAAATTTCAATATTGATCTGAAAATGATCAATTTAGACCTTATAATGATTTATTAAATGAATGCATTTTGGAAATGATCAAATGTTCATGTCTGCTTTGTTATAATAAAATTCAATTTTGATCTAAAATTGATCAATTTAGACCTTAAAATGAGCAATTGAAAAATTAATTATGACCTTAAAGGTATCAATTATGACCTTTAATAGATCAAGTGATGAGGGCATATTTAGGAATACTAATTTTGGGCTGATTGGGCTATCCATCTCATACTGAGGCAGCCTCGCGTAAGACCAGTTGAAAATTTATAGTTTTATAAATTTCACACCGCTTACAAAATACATCATAAGTCTATTTATAATCAATAAATTTCTGACCAACTAAAACTACACTACTAGCTTATTACTATGAGGCCACTGTAGAGTTTAGAGAAGTGTTTGAAATGATTGTTTATATTAATCATACATTACATTTTATTTATACTATAAAAGTCTAAAATATTACATATAATAAAAGAGATACTAATAGTGAAGATTACATATAATCAAATTATCTTTGAATAATTGCAATATAATATCTATTTATTCTCAAGACAATTAATATAAATCAAGACATATCTTAATTGATTTGTTAATCATATATATCTCTATTATTCCCCCTCGAGATGGACGACTAAGAGGGAAAGTACAATCTTGAAAAGTCATAACATGAACTCTTATAGAGGGTGGGTGGGTGGGTGCCACAAATGATGGTGGACTTGAAGGTTAAAAGCTACATTTGAGTTTTTGAAGGTTTGAATCGAAATATAAAATAGATATTATATTTCTATTATATAAAGATAATTTTATTACATGTAATCTACTATTAGTATATCTTTTATCTATGTAATATTTCAGATTTTTCTTTTATAGTTTAAATACATTATAATGTTATGATTAATATTAATTATTTCAAATACTTCTCTAAATTTTACAAACTACAAGTGGTCCAATAGTAATTAGTTAGTAGTCCAGTTTTAGTTGGTTAGAAATTTATTGATTATAAATAGACTATATCAAAATTGATTATTCAATAACCCAATCTTCTTGCTTGATGGAGGTAGTATAAAATATACTTCAAAAGCAACCATTCCTAAAATTACTAAAATCACATTTATCACCTTTCCCTAAAACTACTCTTTGTTTTTCATCCTTATCGGCTTAAACTCTTCATACACAAACCCTAAACTCTCGAGATAAATGAGTGTAAAGAAACCAAAAGATAACAAAAATCTTTAGTTTCTTTTCGTGATAAAGAAAATTTGGTGATTTAATGCATCACTACAATCATATATATTTTAAATAACCACACGAGATCGATAAACTTATTCCTCATTATAATACTTTTTTTTATCTTCTGAATTAAAACATGTTATATGTTTTATATAGATAACACTTGAAAAGATTACATGCACTGCTATGAGATTACAAGTCTTTGCATTTTGCAACCTAATACAATTTTTTAGGAATTGAAAATGCAACGAATTAATTAACTTAAAATAATTAAACAATCTTAAACTGAAGATACTTTAAGACAACACTGTCTACGAAAACTTGACACCAAACCAAGTTACTATCTAACTTTCCTAAAAGCATTATTCCGTTTACTTGGTGCTTAGGCTTAAAATCTGGAATACACTTTTGACATACAACGGTTTGCAATTAATTATAAGCACTATATAATCAATCTTTGTAAAGTAATAGATATTATATTGAGCAAGCTTAGAACTAGAATGAAAAGAAGTAGCTAATTTCTTTCAAACATAAAACTTTGTAGAGAATTCAAACTTGGAAAGGGAGAGAGGAGAACACACCAATTTTCATAAACACTTTTAAAAATATAAATTTATCTCCCTAAATAGGATTAGGAGTAACCTCCCCTTAATCCCATGATTACACATCATCCCAAATCATTAGGATATCTCAAATAGGCTCTCTTAGGTTTTGATGATGACTACACTTAATATATACAAATGTATTTTAGAGATTGTGTGCAGGTCGATATCCGATCTTGATAAGGATCGTTGATCGTGCCTATGACTTAGTCTATGAACGTGGTACATGTCAAATGAATCCAAGGAAGTTAGATACGGAAGATCGCTTAGGATATCAAATGTAGACAAGAGGTCTATTGTTCCCAAGTTTGATGATTTGACGATACTTATTCATGGAGATAGTTCTCTGTTCCCAAGACTAGAGTCTGGAGAATCTACGTCAGTTAGAAAATTCTGTTAAATATATTTTATGATTTTTTAGCTGAAGTATTAGTTAAAATTAATTTGTTGCATTATTTATTTGATAAGTTAATTGGAAAAATATTTTTATAACCAACTTAAAAATAACCGTACACTTTCTAAGAGTGGAAAATATCTCTCCTTATTTTTCTCCACAAAAATAGGCTTGTGTTTTGGATCTAATTAAGTGAAAAACTACTTTGCCTATTCTTAGAAAAAAAATAAACCGTGGCTTCTTTACTTGAAGATCAAGCTTCCACTTATTTTAAAAAATTAACAGTGGGTTTTCCTCTTGAGATTCAAGATCCACTTAATTCTCCTTAATCTTAGCAATAAGGAAGTTGTGGGTAGTTATTTGATTAATGACACAGTCAAAAACTACAAATGATCATGAAAAGAACACGAAACAACCACAAACACTTAAACAAAATTCTGATCTAGCAAACTGTCGACCAGCCCTCCTTCGACTCAGCTTCTAGGAGTCCACGGGGATTGTTAGAATGGTTTTAGGACCTTGATAGCTAGATCCAATTACCAAGATTCCATTTCCACTTTAGCCTAGGTCCTGGATGCATAGGTTTGGTCTCCACATGTCGTGCAAGGAGGTCTGGTCACTAGTTTGATGCTGTCAATTTCGCGTTTTTATTTGTCAATTTCGCGCGTAAAGTAGGTCAAACATGGTTTGTTATGCACGAAACTTGGCACACAACACTATTTGGCATATATTATTGTGTTGAAATGGTTAGACTTGATAATAATAGTCATATGCTAGAAATTACAAGTTAAGTTGCGATTTTATGCGTTTTTAAGCGTTTTTGTCAATTTCGCGCGTAAAGTACTCAAACATGGTTTGTTATGCACGAAACTTGGCACACAACACTATTTTGCATATATTATTGTGTTGAAATGGTTAGAATTGAAAATAATAGTCATATGCTAGAAATTAGGTGTTAAGTTGCGATTTTAAGGGTTTTTAAGCGTTTTTGTCAATTCCGCGCGTAAAGTAGCTCAAACTTTGTTTGTTTTGCACGAAACTTGGCACACAACACTATTTGGTATATATTATTGTGTAGAAGTTGTTATAATTGAAAATCATAGTCATATTCTAGAATTTATGTGTTAAGTTGCGATTTTATGCGTTTTTAACCGTTTTTGACACTAACTTCTATTTTCTCTTAATGCTTTCAACAACCTCATTCTTCCGTTGACTGCGGCTACTACGCGCTGAAGTTTATGGACGATTTTATAAATTCCGTGAAGGAATTTGGAGTCGAAAATATAGATGCCGTAAGTATTTGTTACGTTCTTAAATAAATATATTATTGGTATATCTAAAATTTTTCTATATTAATATAGCTTTTATTTTAATATTATAATATAGGTTTTAAACGACATTCCGAGGGAAACACGCGCTTTGAGAAGTGAAGAGATGCGCGAATTAAAAGACAAGATTGCCGTGTATCTTGCTAATATTTGTCCTTGATAAATTGTAATTTGTATTGATTATTTTTTATAGTTTGTTTAATGTATATATATATATATATATGTACGTACATATTATATTATATATATATATACGAGCGAGAGTTTATTATTACAAAGAGATTAATGTTGATTATCTGTGATTATCATTGGATTAATCACTGTTATTACATTGTAATATTATTGCATTATTATAAGGATTAACGGAAAAAGAAAAAAAAAAAAAAGAGACTTATTGCTGCGGTTTTAGACCTGACCGCAGCAAATAATCCTTCACTTATTGCTGCGGTTTTACCCCCTGACCGCAGCAAATAATGCTTCACTTTTTGCTGCGGTTTTTGCCCATGATCGCAGCAAATAACACCACTTATTGCTGCGGTTTTTAACCGCAGCATTTAAATTAGGACATTTGCTGCTATCACTATTGCTGGGGGCCAAAACCGTAGCAAATAATGGCAAAAAAACCGCAGCAAACGAGGTTTTTTCCACTAGTGTACATAAACTTCTATATAAAAGGGGACGTTTTTTTTAACCGGTATGTATGAGACTTGAAGAATTTATACGTGAGGGATTAAAATTAACAAGAAATATTTTTGTTCCAAAAATTGCCAATTAATTTATAATATTTTCTTGTACAACTCTTTAATTTTATCTTTAGGAATTTATCCTTTGTAAAGAGTTTTTGAGAGAATTGTTGTTACTAGACTTGGGTAAGTCTAGGAGAGAATTAGAGATGTATATTTGTTTTATGTAATTGTAACTAATTGCCTAAAACATATTGGAGAATTTTGAAATCCCGAGGGGTTGTAGTTTTTCCTTCTATTTAGGCCTATAATGTTTCCACGTAAAATTGTATTGTCTTCTTTTACTTTTTCGCATTAGTTTAAGTTCTAATTCCGCAAAAACAAGACAAAAATACTTAAACTTATCAAACAACAATTCACCCCCGCTCTTGTTGTCGTTCACCATCTCTAACAGTTTATACACATTTTTAACGAATATACATAGAATTCAGCCAATATATAGCCCAGCCGTGCAAACTTAATACAAGGCCCAAGAAATAACAAAACTGGAACAGCCGGTCTTAGTCGAGACTGTCTCATATTGAGACCAACCTATACATTCCATCACATCTTTAATTACCAATTATAAAAAGAGTCAACTAGAAAAATATAAAAACTGCCAAATTTAAACAACGATAATCAAGAAAACCCATTTTTAAAACTGCAAAAACGCAAACACAATTTTGGAAACAAATCAAAACAGATAATCTCTTCAATTCTTTCGAAAATCTCTGAAATTCTTCAAAAATAATCAAAGAAAATCAATATTTTAACTTCAAAAAATATCAAACATGTGTCTGTAATGTAAGATTTGATGAATGAATTCGACATGGAAATGACATTACAAACATTACGACGATATGTAGACGAAATTGAAGGTAATATTACGAAAATCATATGTAAAATGATAGAGTTCAAAGATATATAATTGATAATCTGTTGTTTATAGATTTGACGATTGATAATGAATAAATGATGGTGGTTTATGGTGAAAACGAAGAAGCTAATGTCAAGATTAATATGATTGATACATGTATGATCAATTCTGTTATTAAAGTTTTCAATTTTAAGCATAAAGCGTTCAATGAATTCTCTGTTATTCAATATAGATTCATATATTACAAATGCAAATTTGAATGTGTCTGTTTAAAGACTAACATATTAAATTGATATTTTATACATCTCAATTGTGCTAATTCCAAAAAAACCCCAAACCTTACAATTTACTTTTATTTCCTTCTCAACCCTGAACAAAAAATCAAGCGAACAAAAAAAATATATGCATCATCATTTACATAAATGAAGTTACACCAAAACAAAGAATTACCAATAAAAATGTTTAAGCTTATCAATTTCAGTTTAAATATTAAGAGCATCAATTATTAAAACTAAAAAAAGAAACTAAAAACACAGTAGAAAACAATACTTATAACTATAAGTTTCAAACTTATCACTATCAATTATTACCAAAAAAAGGGTAGGACTTCAATTTTAAACTAATATACATCAATTATTGACTCAAATATAACAATTATGAAAACAAAACAAAAACTATCAAGCATTAGTCATAAAATGTCGAGCTTATGTCATTTCAGTTTTGATATTAGATGTATCAATTATTAACAAGAAAAATAAACTAATAACAAACAAGTCAATACTTATGAAAGTAAGTTTCTAACTTATCATTGTCAGTTATAAAACATAACACAACTTGCATGTAAATATTAAACTTATGAGAATCAATTATAGATCTAAACACATATATTTCATGCCAAAACCTAAAAAAATATGAACAGAAAACATACGGCCCTTCTAGAATGCAAATCACAGCAACTTGTTCCTTCAATCTATTACGTGATTGTTTCTCTTTAACAACAGTCAACTTCTTGGTAGAATCATCGTTCTTTTTAGACTTCTTAGCGATTGATTTCTTCGAAATTCTTTTCTTTTTCGAAACGATAGTTTGAGGCAAATCCTCCTCATGACTCTTTTTTGAAGATTTCACCATTGTTTAAAAAAAATGGGAACCTAAAAAAACTGCGAAAAAATAAACCCTAAAAAACCATATAAAAACATAGATGAACACGAACAAAAAAACAAAATCAACATACAAAAACCAGAATAAAAGCGAAATCAACACAAAAAATAACAAAATGATAAAAATCAACAGATAAAAAATCCGCAAAAAATAAAGACGATAATATAAAACACAATCTCGACATGCAAAACATAAAAAAGAAAGAAAATCAACAAGAAGATTACCGATTCACCAGCAATGGAAGAAGATGAGAGGATGAAGAGATCGAAAATGGAGGAAGGAGAGAATATGGAAAGTTTTGATGAGGGAAGTTATGAAAGGAAGGAAATAACTTAAGGAAATAATGACGATACTGAAATGAATCGTTAAATCAATCAAATTTGAATTTTGATTAAAAAATTAAAAAAAGGAAACTTGGAGGGAAGGAACACGGTGCAAATCACGCGTGTGAAATTGGGTCGGCCCACTGTTGGTCTCAACTTGCGACGGTCTCGTCCAAGTTTTGGTGAAACTTGAATTAGTGAAACAACAGCCACAAATTGGGCCTGTTGTGCCGCGACCCGCAAACTAATACCCAGCCTACGAATACTAAAGACCTTCAAACAGAAAGTTTAGCCACGTAAATCTTAATCCCCAAATTTGGAGAAAATTTAAAAAGAATAAATAAATTGATATAAAAAATTCAAAAAATAAGCAACTTCTAAACTTAATTCCCAAAATAAGCACTTTTTGCCCATGACGGGTTCGGGGTTGTTCGCTATTACTAATAGCGAACAAAGTAGCTTGGTCAAAAAAGTCAAAGTCTTTGTTCCAATTTTAATTGCTACTTTCTTGGATTATGTTAATTTTACAAGGCTTATTTTAGGCTTTTAATTACTAAAAATTAAAAATAACCCGTAGCTTTTAAATAATAGGGAGGTTAATTTTAGGCCCTTAATTCCATAATTATCATCGTTTTCAAATTTTTAGAAAATAAAATAGGAAAATCAATTTTAAGCTTATAATTATAATAATCATAGCTTTTTAATAATTATTTTAATTAAAAACCTAGAGTTAAACTTCATATTTTATTTTCTACAAAATTGGAAAAGTTGATGATTATGGGATTAAGGGTCTCAAATTGACTTTCCTACGATTAAAAAGCTAATTCTTTTTAATAATTAAAAACTTAACAATAAGTCGTCTTGTAAAATTTACATGACCTAAGAAAATAGCAATTAAAATTAGAAGAAGCAACTAATTAGCCTAAAGAATAGTAATTAAAATTGGAACAAACAATAATTAACCTTGTAATTGTTCGCTGGTACTAACAGGGAACAAACAAGCTTGGTCAAAAATGGTCAAAATTTTTGTTCGTTGTTACTAACAGCGAACAACGATCTTGACTTTTATGCCAAGCTTCTTTGTTCACCGAACCTGTAGTGCTCTGGGCAAAAAGTATTTATTTTGGGAATTAAGTTCATAATTAGTTGCATATTTTTTGAATTTTTTTATATGAAGTTGCTTATTCTTTTCGAATTTTCAAGGTTTTTTCTTAATTAAGTTGGTTAGTTATTAATTAATTTTAACCTAACAATATATTTTCCCAATTTATTTTCCAAATAATTTGGGAAAATTTGTATTATGGCCTCACGGGGAGGTTACTTTTTTAATCGCATATCTTCTCAAATACGTTATACAGTTTGCTTTGTTCCTCATTGAAAAAACGCTTCATCTTCATCTTCATTTGCTTTGTTCCTCTTCTTCATCTTCACAAACGTATAAGATTAAGCATCAAGATCATTGGTGTTCGTTTCTTGTGTTCATCTTCATTTTCACAAACGGTCATTTGCTGTTATTCATCATTCTTGTTGCTGTTCATCTTCACAAACGGTCATTTGCTGCTGTTCATCATTCTTAGCTTGTTGATGTTCATCTTCACAAATGGTTTCTGAAGGTAAATCCTTGCTTCTGTTCTTGTCCATCATCAAACTTTGAATTTTCATAAACCTACTTGTTACTTCTGTTCTTGTTGCTGTTCTTGTTGCTTCTGTACTTGTTGCTGTTCTTGTTGCTTCTGTTCATCTACTGTACGTGTTCTTGTTCATCATCATCATCATTATTTATTTTATAACTCAAGCTAATTTATTTTTTCAACTTTTCTTTTGCTACTATGATTTTCAATAATTTTTAATTCACTATCTGGTTTTTAATTAGTTTGCAGTTTAAAATTGGTTTACATAAAGTGAAAAGTTACATGTATAATTATATGTCTAAATGCTAAATACAAGTAATTTAATTTGAAAACGAAAAACTATTAAGAAAGATGCACAATAATTTAGAATGGAAATGGAATAAGTTGATATAACTCATGACTAAAGGAATTAGATATATGACAAGAATTTATTCATTCACTAATAAAATTAGAAAAGGAATTTGGAATTGAAATCTATGTAGTCTTAAATCTGAAATCCAAGTATTAAGTTCTAAAAGTTTGTAAAAGAATAAACAAAGACAAATTTATGCTATCTTAAAATAGTTTATATTTTTGTAATTCAATTTTTTTGAAATTTTATAATCAAAAAATTAATATATAGAGATTTTATAATCAAAAAATTAATATATAGAAAGTTGATTCTTGTATCAGCTAAAGAGTAAAAATAACTTTTTACGTAAATTTTTTAAAATGATTTTCGTCTAATCTTTACTTTTCTTAGTTTACCCAATAATCTAAAACTAATAGCTATGAGTGAGACAATAATGATTCAAACATTAATAAACACATTATCATCCGAAACTTTCATCCATCGATTCATGATTGTGGTATGTATTAACTTTTGAACTAGCTTAGAATAATAATCTTTAACATTAACTTCAAATGTCCTTTTCTATTATTTAATTTAATTACCATTAAACTACTTAATCTTAATTGAAATTAAATTTCGTGATGCTCACTTCTAACATGACTAGAGCCCTTTTCAAGAAGAATTATCCATCAATATAAATTCAGATGTGTGTGGTTTTTAAGTTTTAAATTTATCGTAATTTTTTTTCTATTTTGTAAATTAGGTTTAATTAGGGTTGTTTATGGTTAAATGAATGCGTTGTTGATATGAATGTTAATTAGTTGTCCAAGTTTATGAATGTGATTTTATTTTTATTGTTTTTATATGAATATTAATTATGGTTACTACAATAAACATCATTTGGACAGTTTAAAAAACATTGTGTTATTATTTGGGTTAATTTGTGTTAAATGAATGATTATTACTTAATTTTGTGGTTAGTTAGAGTTCGTTAAGTATATATGTTTAAAAGTTGTGTATTAATTTTGATTTGAATCAATTAATCACACTAATTAGGATGACAAACGATCGTTCTTGGATGTATGGAAGCATTGAATCGTCGGAATTTATTGATGGCGTATTAGAATTTGTAGTATTGCGGTTGAACATCAAGTTAGGACGGGGGAGTTGGTTTTTATTGTCCATGTGTCAGTTGTGGCAATGTATCAAAGGTAGATAGTGTTGATATCCTTAGGGAGCACATACTTCGACGTGGGTTTAGGCCTCAATATCATGTTTGGGTTTGGCATGGTGAGGAGGGAGTTTACAAAGAGAAAATTATTGTTGAGGACGTCAATAATGTGGCCGATGTCAATGAGGATGTAGTAGATCATGTTGATGGGTATGAGACAGATGAAGAGAATGTCGATGAGCATGTGGATCGTGTTGATGAGATGATGGAGGGAGTCGAGGATGAGTTAGGAAAACGTCCTCGTGTTTTTGACTTGTTGACAGAGGCTTCTCAAAAGCCTTTGTACCCTGGATGTACAAAGTTCACCAAACTAACAGCAGTGTTGACAATTTTCAACATTAAGTCAAAGTTCAATTGGAGTGACGCTAGTTTCACAATGTTATTAGAAGCGTTAGGTGAGATGCTTCCTGAGGTAAATGAACTTCCAAAGTCGACATATTATGCCAAAAAGCTCATGTGTCCTTTCGGCTTAGAGTACCAGAAGATTCATGTGTGTCCGAATGATTGTGTGTTGTATCGGAATGAAAACGAGAACTTAGAAGAGTGTCCTAGGTGTGGGTTATCGCGCTACAAGCGTAAAGGGGCTCGGGATGCTAAAGGGCCCCCGGCTAAGGTATTGTGGCATCTTCCAATACCTAGATTCAAGCGCTTGTTTTCTATAAAGAAAGATGCGTTAAATTTGAGGTGGCATGCAGATAGGGTGAAGAAAAGGTCACTTGCTCACACATCCATCTGATTCTCCGGAGTGGAAGAGTATTGATAGGTTGCATAAGAATTTTGGGGATGAGGTTCATAATTTAAGGCTCGGACTGTGAACGGATGGAATGAACCCATTCGGCAATCTTAGTTCTCAACATAGTACTTGGCCGGTACTTTTAGTGATCTATAATTTGCCACCTTGGTTGTGTATGAAGCGTAAGTACATAATGATTTCGCTTCTTATCTCGGGTCCTAAACAACCTGGCAATGACATAGATGTGTATCTTGCACCTGTCGTTGAGGATTTGAGAAAGATGTGGGATGAAGGCGTTTCAGTGTTTGATGCATATGCTAATGAGGAGTTCACCTTGCGTGCAATGCTTTTATGCACCGTTAATGATTTTCCGACATATGGCAACTTATCGGGGTATAAGAACAAAGAGAAGAAAGCATGCCCAATATCTATCGATGACATGGAATCCACGTGGATTCCTAAGTGCAAACACGTATTCATGCAGCATCGAAAGTTCCTCCCACGAAACCACCAATATCGTAAGAAGAAGAAGTTGTTCAATGGGGAGGTGGAGGACCGTGTAGCTTGTCGACCGTTGACCGGTTATGAGGCTTATGAACAGGTTAAGGGAGTTGAGACTGTATTTGGCATATATTATTGTGTTGAAATGGTTAGAATTGAAAATAATAGTCATATGCTAGAAATTAGAAGTTAAGTTGCGATTTTAAGGATTTTTAAGCGTTTTTGTCAATTTCGCGCGTAAAGTAGCTCAAACTTGGTTTTGATGCGAAACCGGGGTTGATTCAGGCCTTGGTTATGCAAGGATTAATGTTGTGTGTAAGCTTTGATTAATGACACAGACAAAAACTACAAATGATCATGAAAAGAACACGAAACAACCACAAACACTTAAACAATTATGATCTAGCAAACTGTCGAGCAGCCCTCCTTCAGCTCAGCTTCTAGGAGTCCACGGGGATTGTTAGAATGGTTTTAGGACCTTAATAGCTAGATCCAAGTACAAAGATTCCATTTCCACTTTAGCCTAGGTCATGGATGCATAGGTTTGTCTACACGTGTCGTGCAAGGTGGTCTGGTCACTAGTTTGCTGCTGTGTCAATTTCGCGCGTAAAGTAGGTCAAACATGGTTTGTTATGCACGAAACATGGCACACAACACTATTTGGCATATATTATTGTGTTGAAATGGTTATAATTGAAAATAATAGTCATATGCTAGAAATTAGGTGTTAAGTTGTGATTTTAAGGGTTTTTAAGCGTTTTTGTCAATTTCGCGCGTAAAATAGCTCAAACTTGGTTTGTTTTGCACGAAGCTTGGCACACAAAACTATTTGGCATATATTATTGTGTTGAAATGGTTAGAATTGAAAATAATAGTCATATGTTAGAAATTAGAAGTTAAGTTGCGATTTTAAGGATTTTTAAGCGTTTTTGTTAATTTCGCACGTAAAGTAGCTCAAACTTGGTTTTGATGCGAAACCGGGGTTGATTAAGGCCTTGGTTATGCAAGGATTAATGTTGTGCGTAAGCTTTGATTAATGACACAGACAAAAACTAAAAATGATCATGAAAAGAACACGAAACAACCACAAACACTTAAACAATTCTGATCTAGCAAACTGTCGAGCAGCCCTCCTTCAGCTCAGCTTCTAGGAGTCCACGGGGATTGTTAGAATGGTTTTATGACCTTGATAGCTAGATCCAATTACCAAGATTCCATTTCCACTTTAGTCTAGGTCCTGGATGTATAGGTTTGGTCTCCACGTGTCGTGCAAGGTGGTCTGGGCACTAGTTCGCTGCTGTGTCAATTTCGCGCGTAAAGTAGGTCAAACATGGTTTGTTATGCACGAAACTTGGCACACAACACTATTTGGCATATATTATTGTGTTGAAATGGTTATAATTGAAAATAATAGTCATATGCTAGAAATTAGGTGTTAAGTTGCGATTTTAAGGGTTTTTAAGCGTTTTTGTCAATTTCGCGCGTAAAGTAGCTCAAATTTGGTTTGTTATGCACGAAACTTGGCACACAACACTATTTAGCATATATTATTGTGTTTAAATGGTTATAATTGAAAATAATAGTCATGTCCTAGAAATTAGGTGTTAAGTTGCGATTTTAAGGGTTTTTAAGCGTTTTTGTCAATTTCGCGCGTAAAGTAGCTCAAACTTGGTCTGTTTTGCACGAAACTTGCCACACAACACTATTTGGTATATATTATTGTGTAGAAGTTGTTAGAATTGAAAATCATGGTCATATTCTAGAATTTACGTGTTAAGTTGCGATTTTATGCGTTTTTAACCGTTTTTGACACTAACATCTATTTTCTCTTAGTTCTTTCAACAACCTTCTTCTTCCGTTGACTGCGGCTACTACGCGCTGAAGTATATGGACGATATTATAAAATCCGTGAAGGTCTTTGGAGTCGAAAATATAGATGCCGTAAGTATTTGTTACGTTCTTAATTAAATATATTATTGGTAAAATCTAATGTTTCTATACTAATCTTTTATTTTTATATTATATAGAGGTTTTAAACGACATTCCGAGGGAAACACGCCCTTTGTGAAGTGAAGAGATGCGCGAATTAAAAGACAAGATTGCCGCGTATCTTACTAATATTTGTCCTTGATAAATTGTAATTAGTATAGATTATTTTTTATACATTAATGTATATTATATATATATATATATATATATATATATATATATATATATATATATATATATATACATATATATATATATATATATATATATATATATATATATATATATATATATATACATATATATATATATATATATATATATATATATATATATATATATATATATATACATATATATATATATATGTATATATATATATATATATATACATAGATATATATATATATATATATATATATATATATATATATATATATATATATATATATATATATATATATACATAGATATATATATATATATATATATATATATATATATATATATATATATATATATATATAGATATATATATATATATAGATATATATATAGATATATATATATATATAGATATATATATATATATATAGATATATATATATATATATATATATATATATATATATATATATATATATATATATATATATATATATATATGTACGTACATAATATTATATTATATATACGAGCGAGAGTTTATTATTACAAAGAGATTATTGTTGATTATCTGTAATTATCATTGGATTAATCACTGTTATTACATTGTATTATTATTGGATTATTATAATGATAAAACGGAAAATGGAAAAAAAAATTCAGCAACTAGGTTTTCAGCTATCGTTAGATTTGACGCAAAAAAATGGTATTTGACGCAAAAAAACTAAAATTAATGGTATATGCTGAATTAATAATTTACCACAAACGGCAGTTGCCATTAATGGTATTCTGTGCTAACGGACGAAAACTCAATGGTATATGGTGAATTAAAACATTTTGTGTGGTATATGGTGAATTTCAAAAAAACTCAGTGGTATATCATGAAATATTCGATATATGGTAATTATAAGGTAAAACTTGTTAGTATACTCTAGTTTTGATAATTAAGACTGAACTAATCATGCTTAATACCGTTATTAAACAAAAAGTCAACTTAAGATACTCTCTTCGTTTTTTTTTATTTGTCTATTTTAAATTTGTCAATTTTAAGAGAGAGAAATTTAAATTAGATTTTTGATTTATATATTGAAAATAAAATATATATTAATGTGAGATCTTGTTAAATTTGTCTTGATGTAAAGTTTTTTAATATATAATTTTTATAATTTATTATGATGCGTACTTATAGATATTAAAGCTAAAAATTTGCTAAAAAATGCATGCAAAAGGTAAAGTGCACAAACAAAAAAGAACGGAAGGTAAAGTGGACAAACAAAAAAGAACGGATGGAGCAATAAATAATACCGTTATTTTGTAGATATTTAGTATTTGCTGTATATACTTAATTATAGTATAGGAAACTAATTAAATTAATAATAAGGAAATTACCTATAATCAAGAAAAGACTAAATATCGACTAAATAATCTAATTCCAAGAATATATGCCTGATATTCTCTAATAAAAGCTTAGAGGAAATTAATTAAATTGGTAATTATGAGGTAAAATTTGTCAATATACTCTAGTTAATACTGTTATTAAAACAAAAAAGATAACCTAAATATTTCACATAAATAAAATTAACATATATCCTAAACAAAGAAAATTTTTTTTTATGTTGAATAAGAATAAACTCTAAAAAAAATAATGACTAACTAAATAAGTAAGCATTGGCGTCCAATGCGAAGAAAATACCACGTAACAAAAAAACAATTTTTTGAAGGAAAAAAAATATATTTTTTGAAAGTAATAAAAAAGTATTTAAAAGTTTTGTTATAATTATAAATAAATCATTATTTTTAGAAAATAAATAGTTTTAAATATCTCTAATTTTTAGTTTTTTTTTGGAAGAATAAAATTTCATTGCACCAAACAAAACAAAATACATCAAAGTTTGACATAGTTAGACATCTCCACCTATTGTAATGTTGCATCAGTATGAGGAAGATACCCACCTTTTAGAAAGAGTTGTACCAGCTCACATTTCATGTGCATATAATAGGTAGGGCCTCAACAAAAAATACATCAAGAGACAAGATTTCTGAACCTAAAAGTTGGTTTCAAACTTAATAGAATATAAAGAAGAAAATCTAATCTTTATCTCTTTTGGACATGGTCGATAGTGTTGTCCACAGTACTCATACGGGGGGGTTGCCAGACGGCTTCATTTCTGATTTTTCAGATATGATAACACAGTCTGCAGACGCTAGCAATGATGGACTTTTTTGGAAGCAGGTTGCTTTCCAATTGTAGTTGATTATTATAACTAGCCTAGTATTTTTAGGGGTTAGTTAAGTTAGGAATTAAGCATAAATAATCTTGTAGCTCGTATTATTTTCAAGTTAATAACAGATAAACATAAGTTTAATTCATAAGCTAGCTTTTATTAAAGAAAACATTACTCCTCCTCTTTTATTGTCATTTAACATTATTTTTCATTTTGAATTTTCTCTACTATTTTTAATTACATTTATTTTTAAACATTACCCACTACTTTTTTTTAATTTCATTCAAACTTTTTAATTTTCTTTAATTTTTTATCGACACAATTTATTCTCTTTTTTCATATAGTACCAACGTTTACACTTTGTTAAGAAACTTGAATGTTACTCAACTATATTTTATAGCCTATATAATCGAACTGCTATATGTAGTGTTTAATTGTTAATTTGAATTAGAATATATGGGTCAATTGTTGGATAATTTAAAGTTTAAAGGTGTAAAAGGTTTGAATGTTCTAAGTGTATTAAATATAATAAGTAAAAATAATTGACAAGTATTATGAAAGATGCAAGAACCAAATATATTAAAAATACTAATTTTATAGTAAGGATAAAAGGGTAAAAATTATAATTTTATAGTAAGGATAAAAGGGTAAAAATCATAATTTTATAGTAAGGATAAAAGGGTAAAAATCATAATTTTATAGTAAGGATAAAAGGGTAAAAATCAGACAAAAACAAATTGGAAAATAAGATTCATGACTTTACTTAAAGTCAATATGGGTGTTATTGATTTGCCTTTTCTGTATAGGTAG
>NC_080053.1:17425336-17515336 GCF_026212465.1 Amaranthus tricolor
TCATGCTAGTATAATATATATAACATATTACCTTGAGTTACAGGTTCTAGTGTTGTGACCTTCGCTCCCACAACGACGACAATTAGATCGTTTCTTTCTACCCTTATCCATTTTGTTTGCAATTCTCCTAGACTTAGGCCTCCCTTTACCTCGAATTTGATCGGGATCATGTCTAAGTTCAAAGCCTGTGTATTGCGGCCATAACCTCTTATCGATCATTGGCATAAAGTAATGTTCGTATGTACTTGCATTAGGTGGTTGCCACTCCGTCTGTTCCATGGTTGCTAAAATACCCGCGTGTCTATCAGAAATAACGCATAAACCCATCCTCTGTGTGACATGCTTACGAATACAAGCCATGAACCACGACCATGCACTTATATTCTCCTTCTCTACCAAGGCAAAGGCTAATGGAAAGATTCCCTTATTACCATCTTGGGCAATGACAGTCAATAAGGTATGACGATATTTATCATACAAGTGTGTGCCGTCAATGGCGATAAGAGGTTTATAATAATTAAAGCCTTCAATGCAAGGTTTAAAGGCCCAAAAGACACGTTGGAAGGTCCTAATATTAGGCCTCATATATATACCCGTGTCATTGTCCTCCTTAAAATACCACTCAAGTACTAACCCCGGGTTGGAATGTTGCAAAGCTTCTAAAAAGCGTGGAAGGAGTGAGTAAGAACCTTCCCTGGTCTCATAAATGGACAACAAGGCTTGTTGCTTTGCACACCATGCTCGCTTATAATTCACATCCACACCAAAACGATCTTTAACCATCTGCCGTACGACAGATACCTTAATGGATGGGTCTTTAGCAACACAATTTCTAATTACATTGTTAATGACAGAAGATGTCAGGTGAATGTGTCCAGCCGAAACAGTGTCACTACCCAATACACAAGAACCATGCTTACCCTTATACGTAACAGTACGCTATGAAGATAAATAAGAATCAAACGTAGCCCTAAGTCTCCACGAACAACCCTGCTTACACTTCAAGGTAAGGACAGTTTGGTTTGAGGTCTCCGTTCTGTGCTCCACATTTCTGCAAATATGATACACTCTGATAGCTTCCAACAACGCTTCCTTGCTATGAAACATCATACCCTTCTCAAACTCTCCGTCTTCGGTGTATGTGGTATCACAAGCCCAAGTGCTCCATGAGTTGTCCTCCTCATACTCGTCTAAAGGTGGACATAGAGCATAAGGTGTAGAAGGAATGATTATAGGAATGTTGCCTAGAGTCATGTCATTTGCTAGCGCATCCTCATCGACATCCACTTCGTCCTCAGAAGGATCGTCAATGAGCTTATTACTCTCATTTCCATCATCCCAAGGTCCCATCTCAGCAGTTTCTCCTAAGTTAACTATTGAATCAATTGGAACTTGATTCGTAGGGGGTTAAGAAAAAGTACAAGATGCGAAAGAAACGAAAGGATTTACAGTTTCCTGAGTTAAAATAGGCATAGGGGTAAGAGTAGGATTAGAAGCAACTACATTCCCTATGGTACTTCTTCTACGTATAACTCCAAAAAGGGAATTTGGGTGGACTTTGAATGCTCCCACATAGCATCTATAGCCTCATCATCCTCAACAGGAAAGGCAAGTAATTCTCCACTCATGTCATATTTAAAGCTTATATTTACGGTACTTCTAGTAGGGTCCAATCAAATCTTAGAACATATAAAACGTTTAAAGTGGTTCAAATCCATGTTCGAATTGCATGTAAACAACTTACGTCTTCCCCCAACATAATGAACTTTGCCACTACTTTCTCGAATACAACCATTCCAAAAACATACTATAGTCACGCGAAATAATGGCATTTTCTACATTAATACAAAGAAAATCAACATCATCAACAACTTCATGCCCATACAAGTACATTATATTCATTTGATTATAATCTTTTTTTGTCTAAAAATTATTAAAATCCATAATGTAACTAAGTTCATACGTATATAATACACATAAAATCCAAATAATAAATCAATTCATAAGTTCATAAATAATATTTCTAATACCAACATCAACATCAACATTTCTAATAATATTATCAACATTGTATTCAACTAATTCAACAACATTACTTCATAAAACAACATAAAGCTATAAAAACAATTAAAAATTACCTTCAATACTTATAGATAATTAAGAAGAGTCTTGATTTAACAACTAGTAACCTACGTTTGAAAAAATAAGCAAATTTGATTATAACCCTAAAAAACTACATATACACCAAAAAAACACAAACAAGTTTATCTTTGAGCAAGCTAGATTATCCCAGACTAATTTTGAAGTGCCAAATTGAAAGAGGAATGCAAGAATTGATGGATTGAATCTATGGTTTTAGAGGGAGAATGTGGAGTGTGAAAGTAGGGTTTTGAGAAATGGTGAAAAATGGGAAAAAGGAAAGTTGATCCGCATTTTTGTGCAGCATAGCTGTTCGCAGTTACTAATTGCGAACAGCCAAATAGGACAAAATAGCTGTTCGCAGTTAGTAACTGCGAACAACTATTTTGTCCTATTTGGCTGTTCGCAGTTAGTAACTGCGAACAACTCCAAACTTCAGGTTTGGGATTTTCACGCTTACTTTTGGAATATTTTTAAAACTTGAATTATTTGATTCATTTTTTTGATTTTTCCACTTATAGATTTCAAATTTTCTAAAAAAAAAAGGGGAAAAAACAAAATGGGCCCATATTCCCGCAAGCCTATAATGATTTTAAATTAAATTTAATGACATTGGGCTTATTACATAATGATTTTATAACTTTGGGCCAACCATATTCTAAAAAATGGCTTTGTATTCGTGAATATCAGGCCTAAATATACGGCTGGGCTGCTTGTTTCTCGGACTACACCATTTGTAAAGGGTTAGGGTTTTTTGAAAATTTGAAAAGAATAATTAAATTAATATAAAAAATTTAAATAATAACCAACTTCAAAGCTTAATTTCCAAAATAAAATTTTTTTGTCCAGAATATAGGTTTGGGATTGTTCACTGTTATCAACAGCGAACAAAGAAATTTGGTTAAAAAAGTCAAGGTCTTTGTTTTAATTTTAATTGCTATTATCTTGGACTATGTCAATTTTACAAAGCTTATTTTTAGGTTTTTAATTATTAAAAGTTAAAAATAACCCGTAGCTTTTAAATAATAGGGAAATTAATTTTAGGCCCTTAATCTCATGATTACCAACTTTCCCAAATTCTTAGGAAATAAAATAGAGAAGTCAATTTTAGGTTTATAATTAAAATGACTTTTCTACTTCTAAGAAGCTACGATTATTTTTAATAAATAAAAGTCTAAAAATAGGCTGCCTTGTAATATTGATATGGCCCAATAAAATAACAATTAAAATTAGAATAAGCAATTATTCAAACTAGAAAATAGCAATTAAAATTGGAACAAGCAAGTAATTAGCCTCATAATTGTTCGCTGTTTCCAACAGCGAATAATGAGGCTTGGTAAAAAATGGTCAAAATCTTTGTTCACTGTTACTAATAACGAACAACACCAAACCTGTGGTATCTGGGCAAAAAGTGCTTTTTATGGGCATTAAGTTCATAAATTGCATATTTTTTAAATTTTTTCTAAAAAATTGCTTATTCTTTTCAAATTTTCAAGGTTTTTTCTTAATTAAGTTGGTTGGTTATCGATTAATTTTAACTTAAAAATATATTTTTCCAATTTAGTTTTCTAATAAGTTGGTAACATTTTGTTCATAACTATGAAATTAATATTTATAGTCACTTTGACGCTACTATTTTCTTGGTCCTTGCAAATAATTTTTCATGGATTTAAACCTTAGTATAGTTTAAACTTATAATTATACTTATACTTATACTTTTATACCTTTGTGTACGTAGTATACTTACGGCCCGTTTGATTAGTGGTATTAATTGGTGGTAATGAAAAATTTGTAGTGTAAAATTTCATGATATGTATCTGTCATTACCATGGTAATGAAAGTTTGATCATAAAAAAGTTTTTTTGTTCACAATTTTTCATTACCACCTAATACTAAATGTTTAAAAGGTAATGTATTGAAATGAATTTTGTGAAGAAAATTAGCTTGTTGAAGGAGAATAAGTATGGCCATTAAATTTATCAAGATATATTCTTACCAAAATTACACTAACATTTCATTACTATTCCCACCATTTAGTATCAATTACCAAACGAGCCGTTAAGACTTTTACCCCTTTATATTCTAAATTATCCAACAAACCTTAAAGATTCCAATGTAGTTTTTTTAACCTTCTACTTCATCATTTGTAGCACCCCTTTATCGCTATTCCACCAACCTCTGCACCCTCTATAAGAGTTCATGACATGAGAAATATTCTCCTCCATTATACTCATGCTTGTTATTGTCTCTAAGATTAGACTTTCCCTCTTAGCTGTACATCTTAAGGGGGAACAAAAGAGATAAATAAGATCAACAAATCAATCAAGATAAGTCTTGATTGGTATATTGACTGTCATGAGGATATATAGATAAATATTGCAATTATTCAAATATAATTTTATTACACATAATCTTCAGTATTAGTATCTCTTTTATTTTACGTAAATATTTTAGATACTTCTTTTATAGTATAAATAAATTGCAACGTTATGATTAATATCAACAACCATTTTAAACACATTTCTAAACCCACTATAAACTCTCTACACACTATAATCCTAGTAAATAACTAATATCTCATAACATAAACCCACTAAGTTATTCATTCTTGCTATTACTAACCACTAACGTATTGCAACTAACTAGCAACTTATGTGAATAGGAACCCCTTTCTCCAAGAAGCACGACTCTTCACAACGCAATGCTCTTCTTGTCACTATCAATTACACTTTATTACTACACATCATCACTGTACCAACTGAACTTGACATGCATATAATCAACAACCTTGACTTTTTTGGAATGCTTCTATCCGTTCAACTTGATATATATCACCTTTCTCTATAAACTTGTGAATCCATTTTCATCACCGAATTTGACATGCACGTAATTAACAACCTTGTCTTATTTGGAGCTCTTCTCTCCATTCAATTTGATAGCAAAATATCCTTCCAATTGTCTCTGCGTTGAGCATAACTTTCTTACTTGTGAAGATTGCAACTTTACCTCAATTACAATAAGCCCTCCTTTTCATTACATTCGAAAAATATTTTTTTTCATATACTAAAAAGAAACACGAATAAAATTTGTTTAGTAACAAACTTGACAAACTCTTTAAGCAACTTACAATTTCTTCCAAACAATCTACAGCTGTCATGCAAACAATGCTCTCAATATTCAATAGTAACATCACATACTTTTTGTGATGCTCTAGTATGGATACTTGATGATGAAAGACACATTTTAGTCTACTAGTTGTTGGGCCGCGTGCTATGCACATGCTTAACAAGTTACACTGTCGAACTTCATGATGCTTACATACTTCTATTAACAATAATACGAATGCAAAAATTAGAATATAGAAAAAATTGCCAACAATAATTCAATCTTTGTCTGATTTCCCTATAATAATTTCAAGCATCAATTAACCATGAATAATACAATATATTGATACTTGTTTCCAGTGGCAATGTCAATTTACCTGCTATCGATAATGAGAAAATTAATTTTTTTACTTTATTAAATAACATTTATTCTCTCTCACCTAATTCTTCATCCCCCTTCTCTTTAAGAATGGTTTTTAATGTAGAAGAAGAAGAAGGTGAATGAGAGAAATAATGGGTTAGTTTATTGATTTTAATGGAGGAAATGTGATGTGAAGAAGAAGATATAAGTGGGAAGACGAATGGAAAGTAACAGTCAACAAATGACCTGTTGTAGCCTGTTCTTTAACCAGTATGGATGCCACTGGAAACAAGTATCAATAGATGAGATTATTCTTAGTTAATCGATACTTAGGATTATCGTGGGAAATCAGACAAAAGTTGAATTATTTTGGGCAGTTTTTTTAGGCTCTCTAAAAATGAATTTGTCATTTTTCAGCATTTTTATTAGTATGTATAATTTATCGAATACATCACTTTTTCATTACATCATATATATTAAATTCTAGGTTATGTACATTGAATTGCTACAATAAATTATATAAAATACTTTACGTATTTAGCTATACTTTTAAAAAATCAGATTCTAAATCAAGTAAATCAAATATCATCCACTAAAATAATTCATTTGTCAAGGCTCTCTAAAAATGACATTTGTAATTTTCGAGCATTTTTATTAGTATGTTTAATTATTTTTGGTTTATACTTCTCTGAGTATACTTTTCAAGCCAATTATTTAAAATTAGTATAAAAACTCGCACAATGCATGAATTAATGAGTATAAAATATATAAAAGTATAACTTCAAAAATTGATGCAAGTTCAATATTATAGTATCGTGATTAAATTTATTGAATACATGACTTTTATAAAGCAAAAATTAATTACTGATTTTTAAAAATCATTAATCGAATACATCATTTTTTCATTCCATCATATACATTAAATTCTAGGTTATGTATATAAAATTGCAACAATAAATTATATAAATACTTTACTTAATTAGTTACAATTTTTAAAAAATCAGATTCTAAATTAGGTAAATCAAATATCATCCACTAAAATAATTCTATTTGTGAAGGCTCTATAAAGATGACATTTATTATTTTCCAATATTTTTATTAGTAAGTATGATATGATATAATATGATGTATGATTCAATTTCAAAAAAAAAAAATTATGAATATTATGATTATATTTTTTGTATGTAATTATGGATAATCTAATTAATTAGTTTCTCATCAAATTGCTTGTTTCTTTTTAAGATTGATTTTTAACTGATGCATAGAATTTATTTTACTTAGAGATGAGAGTGATACTAAATAATCAAAAATCATAAATAATATACCATATATAATCGTCTCTCTATTACATGCAATCTCCAAATACATTGCCAAATATGTAAAAATTTTCTTTCTCCACTTATAAAGTATACCATACAATACAATAATATAACTATCAAAATCACCATCAATATATTACTAAAACAAGCTTAGAAGATACTAAAAGATACTTTTTATTAACTTAACTATCCAAATAAATATATTACATGATAATGTTCTTGCTTAAAATAAATTGATTGTATTTTAATATCATTTTCCAATTCTATACCCATGTTTTAACAATTTATTTTTTAAGAGCAAATTCTATGATAATATGTATACATTCATAGGCAGCATATGGAATGTTGCAATTGCATTGCTTGCCTTGGATGTTGTCTTAGGAACATTTGATGCTCGAATCGTTTCAAGCTGCAACGAAACCGATCAATCTCTTCTTTTCGATGCTAGAATTGAAGGATTATGTTTGAGGAATAATCAAACAACTTATCTTCAATCACGACTAAGACCACAACCACAACCACGACTACGTCTACAATCTCCAAGTATGAAGTATTAGTTAGTCCTCCATATTTATCTTGATTCATGTTCTGTTTATGTGTTAAGTACTTACATAATTTTTTAAGAGTTGATATGAATAACACTATTAAAAGAATAGTTTCAATTATTATTGACTTTAAATTTTGATCTGATTGAGCTTTTGATTGATTATTACAATAATTTTAAAGCATTAGTTCGAAGAATAAGATGTCAATAAATTAAAATGTGCGGGCCTATAACATACCATACATATATTTTTGCTAGTTGTCACTAACCTAATGCAAGCTTCTTCTTTATTACTTAATATTTTTATCACAAATTCTTTTATGAGGCAGTCTCACTATGAAACGTGTTTTATACATGTTTTAAATAGCCCGATAAAAGAAACTATTGGCGTATAAACTTCTTATTTTGAAGTCGTCTAACCAAAAGAAAATCTCTCACAAGAATAACTATTTTTTTATTTTTTATTCCATTACAAATCGTTCCAAAGACTGTTTTATTGCTATCAACTTAATTATTTTATTCTATATCTTCACTTAAAATCTAAAAAGTTCAAAACTTAGGTATTATTCAAAATTGATTGTAACTTGATTTTTATTAAAATTTCCAACGAACCATATATGTTTTAGCAATACATGAAATCGATTTGATTAATGAAATTTTAAATTTTGTCATTGTTTAGTCTTCATAATGTAGATATTGATATTGTAATTGATCTTTTTCTTATTAAAATGCTTTTTACTTAATATTTACTATACTCTGTCTTTATTTGTTTTTCAATCCCAATGCAAATTTAAAAGTTCAATAATTTAAATTTTAATTTTTTAAAAATTCTAAAAAATTGATATTTAAAAAATATACATTCAGACAAATTTATCAAGATCTTACATAAATATATTATTGCATATAAATTGATGAGAAATTATAGTCAAAGTTTAACTTTAAAATTCTTAAATTCTATTTGGGAAAAACATATAAAAAAACGGAATCACTATATGCATTCACTTACATCTATAAAATGAAAGTGATATAATTAAATAAAATTCGAAATCAAAATCAAAATCAAAATCATCAATGTACTATGTGTAATCATCCCTCTAGTGCATGCAATTTCCATGAACATTTACCGTATATGTGAAAATTTGAAAACAATACCAATGTAAATCACTATCTATTACCAAAACAAGCAAGAAAGATAACATGAGATAGTTTATTATGAATTTAACCAATTATATATGAAATATAAAATATTATATTCAACCTTAAAATAATTTGGCAATATTACCAAAAAAAAAAAAAATCATTATTTCATAACTATGATTTTACAACTTATTGCCCACTAATGGATGAAAGAGAATAAGAGCAAATTCTAATCTATGACAATATGACCACATTCATTGGCAACATATGGTTAATTGTTATTGCATTGCTTGCTTTGGATGTCTTAGAATCATTTGATGCTCGAATTGTCTCAACTCTCAATGAAATTCATCAAAATTTTCATCTAAAAGCAGATACAAAATTACAATTCCTATGGAAAGCAAGAACTCATCCTCGATTTCTTCCATGGCCACATTTAAGACGGTCACAACCACGACTAAAACGATCACAACCACGATCACGATCACGACCACGACCACGACCACGATTACATCTACAACCTCCAAGTATGTCCTAATTAATACTAGTCTACTATCTCCATTTTAATTGATTTTGTGTAATGTGTTAGGTATTGCATATATTTTTAAAATACTAGCTTTTAAATAATAACGTAATAATGTGTAATACTTCCTTTGAGTTGTTGTTGGGATGGTCACTACTCGTGTGGAAAAGAGAACACAAGGAATATTCATTCTTACGTGAATTCAGTGTCTTTTTTATATTTTTGGGCCTTAGGCGAAACATAAAAAAAGAGCCCTTGTATATGTAAAGTTTCGGTTCTTTTTTTCCAACTGTGCATTATATAATTTCTCTTTTTTCCATCACATTAATTGTACAAATTTAAGATCATATAATGCTAAGATACTTATGCACAAACTAATTTTTAATAATAAGGATTAACTCAATTTGAGTCCCATTATAAATTTGTACACTAGATGATTGCACCTCAAACTACCCTTAGAAATGGCCTGTTAAATTAAAATAAAAAAGTTCAGTGTTTTGGACGAGGTGAGAAAATATGGTTGTTGTGTTGGTGTGTTTCATGGGTTTTCTTTTAGGACACAAAATTATTCAAGTCTCATGAAAAAAGTATGTCTAATAAAAAATAGGGTATGTGGTGTTGATGAATTCAAGTGCGTATTCATGAAAGAGTGCAATTAGATCATATATTTGTCGGATTGCAATCTTGATGTGAAGTATCAAGATAAAAAAATATTTGGTTATGCAAGTCGTTTGTGTTTTAGTAAGAGTTAAGTTGGAGTCAAGTAACCATGGTCAAATGATATTGTTTGTGTTTAATCTAAAAGTTTTACATTAGTTAAAGCATTTGTATCAAATGTTTGCAACTAGGTTAATTTAATAATATTTAGTATTAGAGTTAAATAACCCTTTTTCACTTGTTGTATTCTCACCCTAAATGAGGCTACTCTATACTATCCCTAAACTAATTTAATGCTCCCTTATATAGTGAAATAAATCTGTAAAAGGAATCTCATAATAGTACTATACGTAAAATGCATCACACAATTGCCAATTGGCTCACTAACCAACTTGAAAGAGCACATCAGTAGCTCAAACGAGCAAGTCATTTTTTCCTTGTTCGAGCACTCAACCCCTTGTTCAAGACACCCTTGTTGCACAACCCTCTCTTTGTTTCCTTGAAGTACCATGATCAAGGCACTTATTCCCTTTGCACTTCCATCATCTCCTCAATAAGACATATATGCTATATGGATTGAGCTATAAAGTGATAAACATCACCTCCATCACTAGGTTATTTGGCTCTTTTTCTTTTATAACTAAGGGTAATTTTTACATTTAATAAGTTTTAACACTAGTATAAAGTTCGTTACCATATAGATTGTGTTATTTTAAAGTAATAATTAAAATCTGTTACATTTTTACTATTCTCTATATAAAAGTCATTTGTTATTTTAAAAAAAATTATTTGTTTAATATTCTTATTTGATAAGAAAAATAGATCAACCATTAGGGTTTCACAAACTAGATCAATGCTTTAGATTAAACAGTTGTGATTGGTGACCGTAAATGTCAATTGTTTTTAATATTTGTTAATTTTAAAACAAAAAGTCTTATAAGAATGAAAACATCTCAAACAAATTCTAATCAAGACTTTACTTAGTATAATTATGTATTTTGAAGAATTAATAAGAGCGATGGAACACGTTAGAAGGGGGATTGAATAGAGTATGAAAACTTTGCCCTGATAACAAGTCAGAGCCTTAACAAGGCAAGTCAGGACCTTAAAACTAAAAACAGAAGATTGTTTTGCGAAATAAGTTTGGGACTAGTTTTGAACAATTGATAAAACAAAATGTAAAGGTGCAAGAATGAAGAACACAATGATGTATAAAGCTCAATCCTTCAAAGGACCAAATCTCTACCCTCGAGCTTTTCTCTAGCTCTTAGGATTGGTAAATATTCTGTATTTACTTTCACCTAGAGTTCTAGATACAATATTAGAAGGTCACATTTATCTTCTGACAACTCCTTATAGCTACAAATTCTACCAAACTAGAACCTCTACTCTTAGTGAAGTAAAGATATTTCTTGTCCACTTTTTCCTTCTTACAATGAATCGAAATATTACAACTTGAAGAACAAAATTACTCTTATGAATATACAAGACAACCTAATGAAGGTTAACTTGACTGCAGAGCTTAAGAGTAATTCTTGATGTAGGATTTTTTGAAGACTAGAAAGGCTTTTGCAATGCGTCTACTGATTGTGTAATCCTTGGTATTGTTGATGGTTTTACTTCATGTTCTTCGTTCTTCAAATAAATAGACGGTAGAAGCTTTGAATGCTTAACGACAATAACTTGGCTTAATTGTATCAGTCGAGGCCTTGAAATAAGCCACCATATATATATTTGCCAAGATATAGCAAACGACTTTATCATAAGTTTTTATGAAATTATGTTTCATGTTATGTAAACCTGTAAACCACAACGAAATAATAGCATATACTTGATCAATAAAGAAATATACGCTTTTGTGTTCTATCATAACATATGATAACTATAAATCGATCAAGGGGTCAACTCAACATCTTATATGGGTTTACGATAAAATTGCAAAAACTATAAGTTGTCCATACTCACTTTGTTCCAACAAATTCAGCACATTTTTTTTCTTAGTTTGTCCATTCTAAGTTTTTGACAAAACAAAATATTCAATTTGAATATAATTTAATTCCTTATTATTTTAAAAAAGTTAAAGTTGAGAATTTTGTTGATGACTTTACATAGTTTGTCATTTTCAAATTTTTATTTATGTCATAAATAAATTACAAATTTAATATCAAAATACACTTAAATGGAAGTTGTCTCACTAATTTCTTTTATTGTCAGTCCCATATTTCTACTCTCTTTTAATATGATCAAGACACAATTTAAATGGTCCTGCAATTTCTTAATTACATTCTTTTGTTGAAATCTAAAAGTGACTGATAGAATATAATATTTGCATAAAATTTTCAACAGTTAACTTTAATCTTTTGAAAACTAAAGAATCGTCCAAATATATGGTGACAACTAACGACTGAAAATTAGTCTGAACAAGCGAAAAGAAAATTCATATTAATAAATATGGAATAATTGCTTAAATTTTGTATAATTATTTTAGGGAATTTTCACATGGTAGCATCGAACTTTCGTGAAATGTTAGTGGTAGCACTTTTGTAAGATTTTTCACATGGTAGCATTTAGTTTATGTCTTATCTTACTGCCGTAGCATTTTCCATTATATTGTTGTCAATTTCTATTTGATTTACCGTTTTGATGTTTCTACCCTTATTAAGTGTTGGTTGTTGTTTTTATAATTTTCCCTAAACCATTTTTTTCGCTCTCAAATTTTTAATTCACCATTTTGACGTTTAATTCATCGTTTAATTTATCAAAATTATCAAATGTTGTAACGATATTGTTTTCATTAAAATTGTTGCCTTTATAATTTACCCTAGTTAAGTATATATGTATTAATGCTTGAAATGCACCTTTTAAACTTTATAATCCTAGTTAAGTACATTAAGTGAACATTATGGCTTACGTAACAGTGCTTAAGGCACCTTTTGTAAAAAATGCCAACCATTTGAGTGATAACAAAATTATTACAACATTTAAGAGTGTTGATGAATTACACGGTGAATTAGACGTCAAAATGGTGAATTAAACATTTAAGAGCATAAAAATGGTTTAGGGCAAATTATAAAGACAACAACCAACACTTAATAAGGGTAAAAACGTCAAAATACTGAATTCAACGAAAATTGAGAAGAATTTAACGGAAAATGCTACGACAGTTAGATAAAGCATAAATTGGATGTTACCATGTGGAAAAATCTTACAAAAGTGCTAACACTGGCGTTTCATGAAAGTAGAATACTAGCATGTGAAATTTCTCATTATTTTATATGTTTTGAATAATTTTCTTTTGCCTTTGTTTGTTCGCACCTAAATTTTATAGGAAATTTAAATTCTAAGTGGTTGTTACAAAGTTATATTTATTTAATATAAAAGAAAAATCATAGGAATTTAGAATTTCTACACATGTACACTAAAGGATTTTAAATATGGTACCTTTGTTATATGATTATTATAATTTTGAAGTAGTCACTTATAATTTTAAAGTGTTTACCTATTATAATCTTAAAGTAATATATTACTAATAATTTTAAAGTGATTATTCATGAATGACCTAATTATATGGATTCGTTCTTACGGTGAGATGTTCTCATACATGATGAGCTAGGTAACTTTATTAGGAAATTACTTAACAAAAAAAAGTTATAGAAATTAGAACTTTTCATAGAAATTTAGCCAATCATACAAGTAGGGATGACAAACAGGTAAAACTATATGTGTTTCTCACTGCACCCGCCTTAGTTGGAGCGGGTATGAGTATGACTTTTGTGGGCAGTGGATGGGTATGGGTATGAAAAGTTCTACCGCCATGGGTAATGGGTAGGTCGTGGCTATGAGGTCTTACCCACTCCATACCCACACACCCCACCCATATCTCCATATCCGCCCACCCTACATTATAATATACTAATTTATAGCAATTTGTATACTTTTATTAAAAATATTGAAAAAATTAAGGATATTAATTTTATTTTATGGGAAATTCTATGTGGTAACTCTGACGTATTAGGTTTTCACGCGGTAACCAAAGTTTTTTTTTAAAATCCACGCGGTAACCCAGAGGTATACCTTATTAAACCTCCGTGACCTTTTTAACTAAAAATGTTTTGAAACGTTAATTTTATTAACCTTTACTGTGCGCCTGTACCCTTATGTATCATCTCTTTATTAGTTTTTCCATTTTTTTCTCCAAAACACAAACCCTAATTTTTTCATTTTTCCTAAAGCACAAACCTTACTTTTTCCAATTCTCCTTCTACTATCAAATTGAGATTTCTTTTTCATACTCTTCTGGTGGAAATGAACTCCTTTCAAATTTATTATTCAAATTTGCTTGGAAGCAATTGAAGTGATTTGAATCATATCAAGAAATGTAATTCACCTTTGTTGCTTGCTAAATCAAATGTAATTCTTAGGTAAACCAAATGAAATCGATTCAAAAACTTTCAAAATTCATCCAGTAACAGTTCAAATTGGGTAACTAGGTTAAGAAATTAGGGGTTGAAAAATTAGAGGAATTGTAAAATTAAGGTTAGAAAATTAGGGAAAATGTGATCTTTGGAGTGTGTTTCGATGTATTGAATCTCAAAACCATGTCATCCTTACTAATAGACGATTTTTAAAAGTTTTTTAGTTAAAAAGGTCAAGGAGGTTTAATTTGAAAACCTTAGGGTCACCACGTGGAAAACCCAGTACCTTAGGGCTAGCACATGGAAATTTTCTTATTTTATTATATCGTGTGGTTTAAATAAAATGAAGTGTGTTTTGTAAGTATTTATGAAATATGTAACGCGATTTGAAGTAAATGTGAGATTGATATAAGGTGGGTATTCCCGTAATGGGTATATTCCACTTGGTGATAGTGAGTGGGGATGGGTAAGAATCATTTACCTGCAACTAGTGGTCCAATTGTAGTCTCCCATAGTTGTCCTGGCTTAGGAGTTGGTTGTTGTGATCGAATCATCTCTACACATGGACCAAGCAGTCAAGGCCCAAGAACAATGCTAATAATCAACGAGGAACCCACAAAGACAGCCTCAAGGTCTGGAGTTCACTATATCCAAACTGGCAGAATGCCTTAGTTTTATTCTAAGTGTTGGCTGTTATTTTGTACATGTGATTAGCACGTGATGTTAGTTAAGTTTGTTAGTCCAATTATAGCCGTTACCTGAATAAGAAATCCTATATATAGGAGTTCTCTCATTTGTATAAAAGACTTAGATTTTTCAATACATTAAAACATTAGAGTAATTGCTTGCAATTGTTCAAGGGAAATACAGGAAGTATTCTCTAGCCTGAGTGTGATCTTTTTAGTGAAGCAAGGGGAACATTCAGTTTTTCAACAAGGATTTAGAGAGTGGATCTTAATCTAAGTGTGAGGAAGAAGCCAATGGCTGAGTGAAGGCCAACTTGTTTCTGTCCAAGGCACAGAGCCATTCCTTAGGAGTTGTTCTGGCCACCTTCTGTTTCATCAAAACAGAAGGAACGTTTCATCTCAAGAACTCTTTCAAGATTGTTCTTGAAGCTGTTCTTGAAGCATTGGTTTGATCCTTGAGAAGTATCATTGTGTGTATGCATCAAGAGATGACCTTTCTTGTGTTTTCTAGATCGTTAGAGTACTGTTTAGTCTGCTGACAGGAGGGTTGCTCTGCTGCTTGTTTTTCTGTTTGTGTGGTCTTGCTGTGATGTTTATGATGATTAGTTGGGCTTGAATTGTCTTCTTTACCTCCTTCCTGGCCTTGAGATGAATCTTAGTGCATGCTTAGTTCAGTTAAGGCATCAGTATCAAATGCTCTAGTCTTAGATTCATCAGTCCAATTGTAGTCTCCCATGGTTGTCCTGGCTTGGGAGTTGGCTGTTGTGATTGGATCATTCCCTCCTTCACTAAGCAGAATTGTCCCCAATTCTGTGTTGTCTTCATAATGGCTCAGATCACCAATGTTAAAAGTATTGGAGACTCCATATGTATCAAGAAGATCTATCTTGTAAGCATTCTGTCCAATCTTCATCAGGACCTTAAAAGGGCCATCAGCTCTTCGATGTAACTTGTTTTGTCTATGTTTAGGAAATCTGTCTTTCCTTAGATGAATCCAGACCAGGTCTCCCTCTTGAAATTCCTTTTGTTTGAGGTTCTTGTTGGCCTTTGAGCTGTATCTTTCATTAGCTTTGATAATGTTTGCTTTGATTTGTTCATGAATCTACAACATCTTTGCTGCTTAATGTTGGGCATCAGAATGTTTCCTGCAATGATTTGGAAGATCAATTAGTGTAATTGGCATTAAGGGGTTTACTCCATAAACACATTCAAAAGGAGAGTGTTTTGTGGTTAAACATGGACTTTTATTGTAGGAAAACTCTACGTGGCACAATTTTAAGTCCTAATCTTTGGTACTCTTCTTAACAAGAGTTCTAAGAAGGGCTCCTAAGGTCCTATTAGTAACCTCTGTTTGTCCATCGGTCTCAGGTTGATGTGAGGTACTAAACAATAATTTTGTGCCTAACAGTCTCCATAGGGTGTTCCAAAAGGAACTTAAGAATTTACTATCCCTGTCTGATACAATAGTTCTAGGGACCCCATGCAACCTAACAACTTTTGCAAAGTATAGTTTAGCCACATTGTTAGCATCATCTACCTTTCTACATGCAATGAAGTGAGCCATTTTTGAAAATCTATCTATTACCACCAAGATGGCATCATTCCCTCTCTGTGTCCAAGGTAGGGCTACTACAAAGTCCATGCTCACATGTTCCCATGGTTTGTCAGCAATGGGTAAAGGTTTGTATTCCCCTTTATGAAAAGTCAACTTAGCCTTAATGCAAGTTTCACATCTTAAAATATGTTTTACTATGGTGCCTAACATCTTAGGCTAGTAAAATTGTTGTGCTACCATCTTAAGAGTCTTATGTATCCCAAAATAACCCCCCAAGGCACCTTCATGAACTTCCCTAACCAACAGCTTTCTTAATGAGGATTTAGGGAAGCACAGTCTATTTCCTTTAAAAAGGAAACCTTTCTATACATGAAAAAGTCCCTTAGGTTCAATTTGACATTCTTTATATAGATCTCTTAGCTTACAATCCTCCTGGTATAGTGGTTTGATCAATTCAAAACTCAATATTTTAGCCTCTAATAGTGTAAGGAGATGATATTTCATACTTAAAGCATCTGCCACAATATTGGTCTTGCCTATTTTGTACTTAGCTACAAAATTGAATGTTTGCATAAATTCTACCCATTTGCATGCTTAGGACTCAATCTTTTCTGTCCATTGATGTATTGTAAGGACTCATGGTCAGAATGTAATATGAATGGTTGTATTTTTAAGTAGTGTGTCCAATGCTCTAATGTCCTAATCATGGCATAAAACTCCTTGTCATAAGTGGAATAGTTTAGCCTACTCTAATTTAATTTTTCACTGAAATAGACAACAGGTCTACCTCCTTGAGTGAGGACTGCTCCTATCCCTTTTTCAGATGCATCACATTCAACCTCAAAAGGATGAGTAAAATCAGGTAGCTTCAAGACAGGTGCTTGACACATAGCTTCCTTAATATGTTCAAATGCCCTCTGTGCACCTGGAGTCCAAACAAACTCTCCCTTCTTTGTACATTCAATTATAAGGCCATAATAGAACTAAAATTTGAATAAACCTCCTGTAAAAAGAGGCCAAGCCATGGAAAGATCTGACTTGTGTGATATTACTGGGTACAGGCCAATCTCTTATGGCTTCTACTTTCTTAAGATCAGCTTTCACTCCTTTCCTATTGATTATGAATCCCAAAAGACTAATCTCTTGGCTCATAAACTGACATTTATCTAGTTTTCCATACAGCTTCTGCCTTCTCAAAGCCTCAAATATCTGTTTTAAGTGTCCTAGATACTCTTCTAAGTGTTTAATATATAAATCAGTATATCATCCAAGTATACTACCCCAAATTTTCCTAAGAAGAGTCTAGGTATCTCATTCATTAGTCTCATAAATGTACTTGGGGCACCTGTGAGACCAAAAGGCATGACAAGCCACTCATATAATCCATACTTAGTCTTGAAGGTTGTTTTCCAATCATCTTCTTCTTTCATCCTAATTTGATGGTAACTACTTCTTAGATCAATCTTGCTAAACCATTGTGTATCAGTGAGTTCATCTAGCATATCATCTATCGACTTAATGGTTATATTATTCACATTCCTACTATTAATACATATCCTCCAAGTCCCATCCACATCCACATGCTAATTTTGTCATCCATACATACAAATTTAGGTCAATTTTGACCTAACCTCTGCAGCTATTTAAATTGCAATTAGACAATAATGTATGGCGGAAGTAATTGGAGTTGGTAGCATCATTTTTCTGGAATTATAGTTATATCAAACACAATTACAAACTTTTTCCCGTTATCTATTTTTATATAAGTTGATAAAGAGATCACCAATTCACCATACACATTTACAAAACCTATTAATTTCAACCAACCTCTTATTAAATATGTATGGGCTAAACTTAGTACTTCAGTTACTACCTGTTATTGGTATATAATAATTAATAGCATCAATTTAAATAGGGAATTAAGTTAATTAGAAAATGTCACAAAGTTTAATTCAACAACCTATTATTAATTGTTAGTAGTTCAGTGGTGTTACTTTTACCCGTGTGATAGCCTAATAGATTTGAATTATCACTACTTATAAAAAGGATTAATTTTTTGTTCGTTCTCCTCTTTGCATGTAATATTTCTCAAATTACATAGTGTCAAACTCGGTAGCTGTAAGTATTTTTTTTTTAAGCATTGCTTTTTTTAAACATTATACAGATCACTCGAATCTAGAATCTTTGCAGATCAAAATACGTTTATGTTATGTTTGAAAACAATGATTTCATTTGGGATTGTAGAATGGATTCAAATTTAGCGTTTGGCAAAAATCAAAAAATATTGGATTTGTGTTAAAACCACCATTGTACTAAAAGTACTTAAAAGTTGAGAATTTAAAAATGACTTCCAAAACCATAACTCTCAAATTCTTCATTTAAGTTTTTATAATTGAAATTTACCATTTGAAATGAATTACGTATTTCCAAACTCTTTTTATAACTACTGCTATCAATTCTTTCAAAACTCTCTTTTTTCGTTGATGTCAACTCCATTTATGTCCCTGTTTTTCCTCTTCTATTTTAAATCTTTTATATATTTATTCCAACAATAGCATTTTGAATTTATTGCTTCCATTTGTCTCACATATTTTAAAATACAAACTTTAATCTCATAAGAAAATAATTTAATAAATACTATTGATTTATGTGTGTTATGAATAGTATGACTTGAGTGCACATTTGGTGTGTGCATTTATGTGTGACTCTTAGGTTTGGAATCCAATGAGTATGTTAATGTAGGTGTATTAAGTTGAGTCTTGATGATTGTGATTTATGATGATGATTAAAAGTATGGATTAATGAGGTAATGAAGTATGACTTATTCATTGGAGTTATGGGACTTAATGAAGAAGTGCAAAGGTTTAATTCTTGATGCTTCTAGGATGTTGTTTTTGACTCTTCAAGTACTTGAGGATGTTTTATTATCATTTATTCATAGTTTTAATGTACTTAATATTACTTAGTGAGATCTCTCCTATAAATAGAAAGCTCTCATTCACACATAAAGAATAATCCAAAAAAATACACCCCAAGCCAAACGCTAGTCTATATCTCTTCTCTATTATAATTCTCCATATTTGAGAGTTCTTTGAACTCCTTTGATAATATAAGAGATTTAACTACACACCGGAGGACGTAGCCTAAGTTGGGTGAACCTCGTTAAATCTTGGTGTCGTTTTATTGCATTACTTTCTCTTACAAACATCGATATCATTGATAGCTTAATTTGTTTGTCACAAAACCTCATACTTTCGATCTTGGCAATATTGGAGTTTGAAACACATTGTTCGAACTCTAATATAGCATCGTTTTCAATGTGGTACTATTAATTCTGTTAAAACTCTTGTTTTTTTGTTGATCTTAACTCTGGTATAACATTCACCCTATCTAAGATTGCAAATTGCAATGTCCTGACCATTTGTTAGTCGATGTTTGTGTTAGGCTTCAAGATCGAATTGGCCATTGTGATTAGCTACAATCACGTAGTTGTGCAGATACTTTTTGTACTACCCCTAACACCAAGTGTCCAAGTGTTTGGTATTTACCCATGAATATTGTAGACTAATCCCACAGCAAACACATGTATTCTTTTCTAGCCTAGTTTTACCTCATGAATGCACAACTCCATACCAAGCTGCAAATGCTTAAACATAAAAGCTTATTAAAATAACTAAGAAAAGATCCCGTGGATGTCAATAGTATCCTTCATCTTCTTAAAACTCTTTGGGGTGTTTGGTCAATGGTTTTTTTGCTTAGATTTTTGGTTGGTTTTTGACTTTTTGTTTGTTGGTTGGTTGGTCAAACAGCAAAAATAAATATTTGATAAATGAATTTTAATCCATCTGATAAGCTGGCTTTTAATCCAAAATATAAAAGCTGTTCCAATTAGCTTTTTTGGTTGTCTTTTGGCTTATTAATCCACTTTTTCTTTAATAAACAACCAACAAGTAATACCTAAATTTACCAAACGTCTCCATAAACAACTGAAATTTTCAGCTACCAATAAAACAACCAATACTTTCAGCTGGTCAAATAAGCGAACTAAAAACCAACAACCAATAGCCAATTGCCAAACACCCCCTTTACTTTTTAAGCTCGAGGAATTACAATAAATATTACCTCCTAACCGATGACTTTGAGCTTTTTTGGCAAATGGTGGATAGGTGGAATTAGGTGTTGAGGTTCTTGGCTGATTTGGCCAGTCGAAAGCTAATAGTGGCGTTTAAGCTATTTATTTAGCTAGATTTTTAAATTAGTTGTTGTGGAGATGTTTCATGAAAATTACTTGTTGGTTGTTGGCTAATTAAGAAAAAAATAGACCAACAATAATAATTCAATAAAAAAAACTCCTGAGAGTAACTTTTAGGTTTTAGCTTAAAAAACTGAGTTTTTTAGCTGTTGATTGTTTAACTAATCAAAAAGCCAAAATTCAAACATAAAAAATAAAAAAAAATTAAAAATAAAACAAAATAATAATTGTGATTTTATCATAAAAACTATAATTCCCATTTACCAAACAAACATGCATTGAAGAAATTCATAATAGTTGGTGATAACTTTTCTTTTCGAAATTGAATTTCTACCCAAATCAAATAGATGGAGCACCTCTCTTGTTACCTAAATTAATTATATTTAAATGATTCTATTTTGATGGAGTCCATACCACATCCAATTTATGTCCATCTCTAGCAAAAGTATATGTATGGGGCTAAACGTAATCCAGTATACTTTCTATTTGCCGGAAAAGGTACTTTAACTAATACTATCATTTAAAAGGGGCTATCAATTAAAATACAAAATTGTCACTAATTTTAATTCAACAACCTGTCAATTTATACATAGTTTCCAACTTCCTGTTATGTTTTCCCAAGAAAGCTAGCTGAGCTGCCACTCTTTTTGTCATTTTGATTTAACCATAAATTCAGGTTCCCAATTAATATGTCTTGTAAATAAGATTTTTTTTTTTTTTTGAAAATTAAATTTTTATTTAATTTAGAATATGTATCATCATTTTCTTTATCAGAATTGACCATATTTCCTTTATTGCATCATGATCCATTAAAAAAACTCATAATTCAGAAGATGATATACATTTAAAGTGACATATTACTTATTAGGTTATTAATGCGTAAATTCTAATGCTATGTTTGGAAACGATGATTTCATTTGAAAATTTGAAATTGGAGTAAATTTATTGTTTGGCAAATTAAAAATTTTCAAATTTGGATTTGAATTAAATTCCACCATTATTTTTAAAATAGTTAAAGTTGAAAATTTGAAAATGACTACCCAAATCTTGTCATTCTCAAATACTTCATTTATAATTTCATAATTGAAATCCATAATTTAAAATGAAATATTTGTTCCTAAACATTACATTAATAAATTGATAGTGTTGACAATTGACAAATGATCCATATAATTATTAAAGAACAAGCTTTATATTCCTAAGATATTGAAAATCAGAATAATATCATTATTGCTACCCTAATTATGAAACATCCGTTTAATATATTTTTGCATAACTACCTCTACTTGAAATTAGTACACTTACATACTTCATATAATAACTACTGTTTATCAATAGATATTGTTTTACTTTTATTCTTTATATAACACTAAGCATATAGTCAAGTGATCAAATCTTGTTTTATTTGTCTAATTTGTTTAATTACGTATTTTTATATTGTCAAATTTTTTAATCAACAAATATGTGAAATTAAATATATTAAGAATCAAATCGCTTATTAAATAGCATGAAAACAAAAATTAATTTCAACAACAGCAAGTAAATATAATTTTTGATGGGAATATATTTTTTCAACAAAGTGTGTTTAAAAAATACTTAAAATACATATAGTGGCAATTAGCAAATACATAAAGGGAATAGGAGTGCCCATATATCCAGCTATAGATTATAAATTTTACTCAATTTTTAGAGAAAAATTGTAAACTATGTTGAATATTTGAAGTGAAAATTGTCATGACCTTCCAACTTTTTTGTTTTTGTTTAGTCATTATAATCAATTTCAATCACATTCATAAATAACTAAATTTAGGAATTGCCATGAGTCTAAGATGCTACCAAACCCGGCCTGCTTTAGAATTGACTTTAATTTTAAGGTATGTGTCTTATGTTTTAAGACCGAGTCTTGATTTTATTTTTACATATGACTTCAACACCTATTTAATACCCATGTTATAACATGGCGAGTCTCTAGCTTTAGGTCTGATTGGACCTAGTCCATGATCATCCCTAATTAAAATCCAAGGTAAACCACTGATTACATGTATTGTTATTCCTTTAATTTATATTAATAGCAATGAAATTTAAAAAAAAAAAAAAAAAAAAAAAAAAAAAAAAAAAAAAAAAACTAAAATAGCTAATTTTATGTCTCAATAATAATATCTTAATTGAAGAATGATACACCAACCCATTTCATTATATTAGACTTGATTGTTGCCCTTTGTTTCACATATTAGAGAAAAAAATATATATATTTATATATAAAAGCAAAAGAAGATAGGTTAATCACATGATTTGTGTAAATCATGAACATTTTGCTACATTCATCAGTGTTTAATAATGTCAATTTCATGGTTGATCGTTTACCTTACTATACTTCATCATTTAAATTACATGTTATTAACATTATTTGCTGCTCATGAAGAAGTGATATCTCAAGTAATGATTGTGGATCAATCTGGAAATGGACACTTCCGTCAACTAAAACATGCTATTGATTCACTTCCCATTTCCAATACAAGGTGGATAGAAATTCAACTCAGGCCTGGTGTTTACCGGTATGTATGGAATATTATATTTAACAAATTATCTTTATTTTTCCTATTCAATATTAATTTTAATATTTTTTAGTCGTGCTATATTCCTAACTAGTAATTAGTATAAATAAATAAATAAATAGTGCATATATAAAAGACACTATTCTTTATATCGTGCATTTTTGTATTGTATAAAATATATTATTCAATGTATAATAAATTAAAATTTGCTAATAATTGGTATATTTATTATTCAATAACTAGCAAGTTGTAAATTATAACTCTATATTGACAAAACCACCATCGTTATAGATGAGATATTATGTTTGAACATGATTTGAATTTCTACGTTACATTTGATATTTGCAGGGGATCTTTCAATTTTTACGTAGTATTAAATAAAAAAATATGTAATAAAATCTATCGTAAATGTAAGATAATAATTCATAATAAAGTCGTGAAAATCTCCACAATCAAATTAATGTCTCGGATAAAATCAAAGAAATAGTGAAAAGTTTCATGAGAAAATAGAAAAAGAAATCCAATATAAGAGGAAAAATAAGAGATACCCTAAACTTAATTAAGAAAATTGAAATTTATAAAGTATTGAGAACAGGAAACAATTATGAGAAATTTATACTGCTTATAATAATATAAATTAATATTTCCTCCGTGCTATATTTCAAGATAAGGCACTTTTAATTTACCACCCTTAATTTGTGTTTAGTTTTAATTTTTAAGATAAAATATAGTAAAATTGCATCTTGTTTGATTCATCTAAATGTAACAATTATTAATATTAAATTTTAAAATTTTTTAATATACATAATTAAAAATATTAAAAATTAAATTAGCACATTAAACCGGACGGAAAATCAAAAGATGGAAATTTAAACCATATAATAGCTAACATGACTACTAATTATTGTTGTATTTGGTTTGCAGTGAAAAAGTAATAATCCCAAGAAATAAACCGTTTATAAGTCTAGTCGGGGAAAACAGACACAATACTGTGATAGAATGGTGGGATGGAGGAGGAAGAGCGACACTTAATTATGCAACGTTTTCAGTGTTGTCTGACAATATTGTTGTCAGGAATATTACTTTCAAGGTAATTACAAATTCACATCTTTGTTATTAAATAATCGCTTCATAAGATATTACGGTATTATTCATCTTCAAGCATATTTTATATATTGTGGTTAATTTGCAAGAAAAAATATAGTCAAGTGAAATTTTGTTTAAATCTACTTTCACTATATCAAATGTTTATAATTTTTAGTTAATAATAGTTTGAGATATATATAACAAGTTTAATAAAACGGAGGAAGTAATACTCTTATGATGTATAAGCTTTATATTTGATTCTGTTCAATTTTGTTAATTAGTCATACCTCACTCACCCGTTTAAGTAATATGATCGGGGTATAAATTTTAAGGGGTCGTTGGTACATCAGATTTGATATTAAGTAACAGAATCAATAAATCATTTGTGTTGCTAAGTGTTTGGTAGGGTATGTTCGATAATCCAATCTCTTATTTTGAAATAACATAATCCGTTAGTTTGATTCTGCTTCTCCAATTAATCATCCTCTCGTACTCTTTGCAATTTTCTTGCCTTCACCTTCATGTCCTATTCTCTCTATTGCCCTTCAACTACACATCAGTATTCATTCGAAACAGTCATTGCATTGTTATACCAAACAACCATTAACACTAACAATTATAATCATTTCCTTTCTTCCTCTTTTAAAACAAAAGAAATAACTAGCTCATATGTTAAATATTATTAGTCTATACAAATACACTATAACAAAAATAACTTTTCGCGACAAAATTTAGTGACAATAAAAAAATGTCACTAATTTATATTTTTAGTGTAATAATTATTGATTTTTATTAGGTCCTCCATAAAGTGATTTAGTGACACTTTATTTAACCTTATGTGGCATATGTAATTGTTATTATAATAATCTATAATGACATTTATGAGAAATGTCATACTTCTCTATTCTGTTTTTCTTGCTACAAATTGCATGGGTACACATTAATAAACCTGACTGTGCTACAATGTAGCTAATGGTTTGGTTTATAGACTATACTATTTTATTACTGTTAATTGAAAAGGAAAAAAAAGGAAAATAGGTTGTTAGGTGAGCATAAAACCTGATTTCATATCCCCCCCCCAAAAAAAAAGATTTTCCTACTAAAACATATGATATTCCAACCAACATTACAAATTTTCACCAAAAGTACAAATTTACACCAAAAGCCAACACTAAAATTGCAATGCAGTGGATGAAACTATCCATAAATAGAGGCCTAGTAATCACTTCTTCAATTCATTGCCTTCTTTTGCTCTCCTCCCCTTTTAAATTGTCCATAAGAATTTGGATCCAATCCTATTTCTTTCATCAATTCTACAAAACCAACAACAAACCGCAACATCAGTTAAGTTTTGGGGGGTGGGGGAGGGCAGTGGGAAAACAAAAAAAAAAAAAAAAGCACGAACAATAAAAAAAAGCAAATGGTTGAAGTTCAAGATCAAGAAGAGGAATTCATTGATCCTAATATTGAGGTATTTATTTCTTACTTTGAAAACCTTAATATAGATTCTGAATTTGACATTTATGAGGAGTACACAAGTGAAACTTATGGAAAGATAGATGTCAGTTTGACTTTAGAGGATCCCATTAGCCATAGTCAAACAATATCACAGGAGGAAATAGTTGCTGAACCAAACCAACAACAAACTTCAACATACCGACCAGTAGGTCACAAGAGAGAACTGCCAATTTAGACCAGAAAGTTAATTGTACAGCAATTAACTTGTTTGTCTAAAGAACCAGATAGACGTTTGCCATGGGATACAATAAAAACAATTGCATTGCAACATAACACATCTAGGTGGACAGTAGCAAGGCTTTGGGAATCAGCCAAAACAGCAATGCAAAATGGCATTGTAGTTTGATGTTAATGGTAGAAAAAGGGGAAGAGTTGGTAGGACACCAAGAGTCTTTGACACGACTCTGCTTAATGCTGTCCCAATTGAAAAAAGGACCGCAATTAGAGCAATGGCAAGTGCATTAGGCATTGGGCATTCACAAGTTTATAGAAAGATGAAATCTGGTAATATTAGAGCACATACAAATTCAATTAAACCAAAACTTTCTCATGACCACAAAATAAGAAGACTCAACTTTATTTTATCCCAAATAATACCACCTACTGTAGACGACATACCAAAATTCAGTTTCATGTATAATGTTGTACACATCGATGAAAAATGGTTCTACATGAGTAGGGAAACACAAAGGTACTATTTATTTTCTTGGGAAGAGGAAGAACATATAGGTGTGTGCAAAACAAAAATTTCATAGGTAAAGTAATGTTTATAGCAGCTGTTGCAAGACCTCAAATTATTTCCACTGGAGAAGTGTTGTGTGATGGAAAAATAGAAATTTTTCCATTCACAGAGACTTATTATGCAATGAGGAGGTCAGAAAACAGACCAGCAGGTACACCACAGTTAAGAGCAATAACAAAAGTTACACGAGATGTTCTTCGAGACAAACTAATCAATGAAGTTGTACCAACAATCAAATCGAAATGGCCAACAAATGGAGTCAAAGATATTTGGATTCAACAAGATGACGCCAAGCCACATATTTTAACAAATGATCAAGCATTCAATCAAGAAGCCAAGAAAGATGGATTTAACATTAGACTAGTTTGTCAACCAGCATCCAGTCCAGATATAAACATCTTAGACTTGGGTTTGTTTAGTGCTCTACAATCAATTCAATTCAAGTCATTCCCCAAAGACCTCAATGATTTGATCAAGGCAGTCAATGATGCGTACGACACTTTTGAACCAAAGCTTTTGAACTACACGTGGATACAATATCAACTATGCATGATAGAGGTGTTGAAAGCTAGAGGTGGTAATAACTATAAGAATCCACACATTGAAAAACAAAGATTGGACAGGTTGGGTATGTTGCCTAGACAATTAGAAATTCCGCAAGAACTTATAGATGCAGCACGTCAATTTTTATCTCATGGTATAATTAATCTCAATGATCTTCCACAAAATGATTGAAATTAATTATCAATATGTAGACATGGATTAATACCCTTACATTTTTGGATCATAAGGGTTGTCTAACTTTAGTTAAGTAGACATTTTGTAAATCATTACAGTGTTATGTAGACATGGATCAACATTTTGCAAAGGACAGAATATTTATGACAACATTTTGTAACTATGAACTTATGCACACCTCTCTATTTAGTCATTGAGATGGTTATTACACACAAAAAACTAAGCAAGTTTCACTTGTGTACGTTTATTTAACTCTCAGATTTAATGTTTAACATCATTTGAAATTGTGCAAATGTAAGTATTTCAGCGTCATCTTAGTGCTTGCAACGGCATTGAGACAAAACACATTAACCATTGCCAAATCAGTAACTTTATTAAGTTTCAGCCTCATACCAAGAAATTGGTGTGGCAATGAAACAACATCAGATGGCAAGTTATAAATATGTTAATATCTCCTACTAATGTCAAGTAATCTAAGGTGACAATGAAACACACTACAATATACACATTTCATCAGACAAATAACATTCATCATTGAGAAAGCACATAAGTATGGGACACACTGCATAGCATAGCCAACAAGAGTGATCAATATTAAAACAGACATAATAAAAAAACTGATCAACAGTAATAGACATAATAAAAAACTGATCAAAATTCAAACTTTTACATTAATTTAACCTAACTACAAAGTTTAGCAAAACAGATCAAACTCCATATACCAAGAAACACAACATTTTAGCCTCAAAAGGATAGAAAAAATCTGATCAATATTAATAGACATAATAAAAGTCAGAATTCCATTAACTAAAATAATAAAGATCTGATCAATACTAAAATAGACATAATAAAAAATTGATCTCCATTAACAGACATAATAAAGTTCTGATCAAAATTCAACCATTTACATTAATTTAACATAACTACAAACTTCAGCAAAAAAGATCAAACTCAATATACCAAGAAACATCATTTTTGCCTTAAAAGGATAGGAAAAATCTGATCAATATTAAAATAGACATAAAACAACAACAAACCAGATGGAATTAAAAAAAATCAACATAAAAAACAACATGCAAGATTATCTTAAATGAAAACAGATCAAGTAAAGTACTAAAAAAACATCATGATTTTCAAATTAAAACCAAATCACAAAAATAATCCAAAAAAAATAAACATTATCAAAATCACAAACAGATCAAAATAAACATGAAATCAGGCTACCAAAGAGCAGATCGAAATTTTAAAAAAAAATCAACATAAAAATAACATGCAAGATTATCATAAATGAAAACAGATCACGTAAAGTACTACAAAAAGATCATGATTTTCGGATTAAAACAAAATCACAAAGATAATCCAAAAAAAAACATTATCAAAATCACAAACAAATCAAAATAAACATGAAATCAGGCTACAAAGAGCAGATCGAAATTTTAAAAAAAAATCAACATAAAAACAACATGCAAGATTATCATAAATGAAAACAAATAAGGTAAAGTACTACAAAAAGATCATGATTTTCGGATTAAAACCAAATCACAGAGATAATCCAAAAAAAAACATTATCAAAATCAAAAACAGATCAAAATAAACATGACATAAGACAACAACAGACCAGATGGAAATCAAAAAAAAAAATCAACATAAACACAACATGTGAGATTATCTTAAATGAAAACGGATCAAGTAAAGTACTACAAAAACATCATGATTTTCGAATTAAAACCAAATCACAAAGATAATCCAAACAAAAAAAACGTTATCAAAATCACAAACAGATCAAAATAAACATGAAATCAGGCCACAAAAGAGCAGATCAAAATTTAAAAAATATCAACATAAAAACAACATGCAAGATTATCATAAATGAAAACAGATCAGGTAAAGTACTACAAAAAGATCATGATTTCTGAATTAAAACCACATCACAAAGATAATCCCAAAAAAAACATTATCAAAATCAAAAACAGATCAAAAAAACGTAAAACCCCATATCAACTCATGATTTTCGGATTAAAAACAAATCAAAGAGATAGTCAGAAAAAACCATAATCAAAATCAAAATAAACTCCAAATCAGAACAAGAGAAAAAAGACCATACTAGATGATGATTAAACCCAAATAGATCATGATTAAACTGAAATAGATCAAAGCAAAGAGTATAAAGACTATATATCAGAACCAATAGAATCAAATCGAAAAACCCAGATTTAATGCAAAACCAAGTACAAAACCAAAGAAAATCAAATCCCCATTTCGTGAACGATTATGATTAAAGAATTAAAATTAGATCTAAAGCCAAAGAATTTGTTCTGAGAAATGTTAGAGAAAGAGAGACTGAGAGAGAGAAAGAGGAGGGATAGGCGTGTGATTAGGGTTAGGATTGGGGTGAGGGGATTGGCTTATATGGGAGCTGATTCTTTTAGGATTTTAAATGGACGCTTAGGATCAAATGATGCATCAAATCTGAGGGTGGATATCAATTCCACCATTAGTGTGAGGAAGTTGGGAAGGTGGGTTTAAATGGGAGAAATAATTAATTGGGATGGTGTGTTTAAATGGGAGAAATAATTAATTGGGATGGTGGGTTTAATGGGAGATTAGGTGGGTTTTTAATGGGAGAAATAAATATGAAGGAAATATTAATTTTAGTTGGGAATAGATAAAGATTAAACAATAGTAGGTATAAAAGTTAATGAGATATAAAATAGGATAAAAATAGGGTACGTAGAACTTTAAATGATTGTTTTATTACTAAAAATAGAAATGTATCAAATAATATGAAAATGCCAAAAATAAAAAATGTAGCGGGTATTATGGAACGGAGGAAGTAGATCTTTTGTCACAAAAAAGTTTAGTATGTTTTTGGTTATGTTGCTAAAGGGTCTAATAAATGTCACTAAATTCACTAGCTATATATAATATTAGAAATTTAAAGTTATGATATTTAAATTATATGTCACTACATATATCTCTCTAAAAATATATTTTGTTGTAGTGATTTGAGGCATAAATATGATAGAATTGTAAAACGTTAAGTATCTTTCCTAACTAGTTCAATTAAAAGTATTAATTATCAAAGATTAAAGACTAATTCAAAAGATATCGAAGAAAGTTATGTGTATAAATCAAAATAAATTTAGATACGCGTATAATGCATGAAGTTCTTACAGACATATATAAAAACATGTTATAAATTTTTTTTATTAAGAGATTAAAAAGGCAATTTGAATAGATAATTAGATTATTTTAGAAAATTAAGGTAAATTAAACACACAATAAGATAATTAATGATAAATAAACTTTTATAATAGGCTTCAAAGTTTGTTTACAATCTTTAAAGGTACAATGTGAAATTTAACTTAACAAAAACACAGTGGAAAGAAAACTCTAGCATCTCTTCTGTCTTCTTCTTTTTTTTTTTTTTTCAGAAAACCCTATCCTCTATTGTCAAGTTTACGGTCACTATTAACCTTATGGTTGATAGTAAGTTCCTATCTCTCTGTTTTTGGCTTTTTTTTGATTTAGTTACAAATAATATACATTCTCTATATATTATAAGTTTAAATTATTCTATTCATTTATTGGATTCAATCTACCTATATATTAGGTTTTAAATTCTCTCATGGTGAGAGTTTGAAGTCTTGTTATCAATTCTGGTAAAAGGCATATGACATCATCATGAGTGTCAGTTCTGCTAATACAGTCAATGATATTAAACTTATCACTATTTTAAAGCCACATCCGACCTAAAGACCCCTTCGAAGCAGGCTGTATCAATCAGCGATGTGATAGAGGCTACACTTCAACATTAGATCTCCTTTATAATGATCATGACTTTTTATAAATTGAAATTTGTTTGATTAGAATTATATATTTGATTGATCGTTACTTTATTGTAGATGTTAAATGACATTTTTATGAATGAATTTTTTTGGTTCCTTTCAAAAAAAATAAAGAACAAAAACACAACTTCAATCATAATTATAAATACTAACAAAAGAAGTGAAAAATAACATATGGCGTTTTTTTAAGTGTTTTACCAAATATAAAACTATTAATGTATAGAACTATAATTAATTGTGTGCATGACAATAATTTATTTTTCTAAATGAATTTAATGTTAAATTAAGTAAGTATTTAAAATATATTTTTATATTAATTCTTTATATCTAAATAAAAATCCTAAAACGACTGATTATTTAAAAAAATTTATTATATACGTAAGTATGAAATTATTTTTGAAAAATATATTGATTTAAATTATTATCATAATCATTAATCATGAATCATATCATCATAATCATAATCATAATCATAAATACTAATAAAAAAATAAAAATAAAAAAAACGATTTGATAGAGTTTTTCCGAATATAAAAGTATTAATTTAATAAAATTATAATTGATGGTGTGGATGGTAATAATTTATTTTTATAAATAAATTTAAAGTTAAATTAAGTATTTAAAAATATTTTTACATTTAAATAAGAATCTTAAAGAGATTAATTGTTTCAAACAAGAATATTTTATACATAAGTAAGAAATTATTTTTGAAAAATATATTGATTTAAATTATCATCATAATTATGAATATTAATAAAAAGAGCTGGATAATAGCAAATGATAACTTCTTAGAGTCTTACAATATTCTTTAAAAATTTTATTTATTTATGTTTCTATGTTAAACTTCGTGCATTCCACGGACTTCTAAACTAATTATAAAATATTTTATTGCAACAACAATCAATTTATTTATAGTATTCGACTGGAATGAGCATCTTCCTAGAGAAGTTAAGATAAGTAAGTTTATTTTAACCTTAATTATATATGTATATATTATTTAAACACATTTAACCAAAATAGAATGATAGACTATTGAACATAACAACTTGTTTGAGATGCTAAGAAAAATCAATTTATTCTTACCTTAATTAGATTTAAATTTAAATTACGTAATAATTGACAATTTCTATAAATATCAACTTAATTAATATATTTTGTAATGCATTATATGTTTGTTGTATTTATAAATAAGACATGTAAGCAATTTTCAACTAATAAAATTAAGTCATTTTGGTTGAGTGCTCAAAATGATGACATTTGTCCTTTTTCAATACTTTTATTACACTTAAGTATTAGTATAATTATAATTATGATTATGAGTATGATTATGATCAGCTTATTTAATATTATTTTTTATCATTTCTCAACATTCTTATTAACTTTAAGATTTCTATAATATTTGAAATAATAGTATTTGTAATTACTCAACACTTTATGATTATGATTTTAACTTAATTTATATTTTTTGTAATGCATTTTATGTGTCTTGTATATATTAATATGAAGATAGCATATATTTATTAAACTTCTCATATTTGTTTGGTTTTAAGTTCATTAATAATCTTGCACTTAAGTTTAGCTTGAATTAATTATTAAATTAGCAATCTTAAAAATACTCTTAATAATTACAAATTAACTAGGTTTTGTTATCCTAAATAATTTCCAGAATACATATCGACCATCTATAATATCCCAAGCTCCAGCCGCTCTAATAATTGGAGATAAAGTAGCCTTTTATGAATGTGGATTTATTGGTGTGCAAGACACCTTGACAGATTTTATAGGACGTCATTTGTTCGAAGGGTGTTACATTGAAGGTTATGTTGATTTCATATGGGGCTATGGCCAGTCCATATATCATGTATGTCCCCTTCTCCTTCTTCACTTTGCCAAATAATATTACTTTCAATTACAATATTATTTCATATACACATTTATAAATTATAGGGTTCGACACAAAATCTCTGATTTTAATATTTTCTTGCCGTGGTTGGGACTCTTATAGTCTTATTGTGATTTCGATTTGTTTTAGGGTATTGAGTTTTCGCATCTCTAAATTTAAAACAATAAAACATAAAATTTTAAAACAGTTGATCCGGATTCGGATTGAATATCCGATTTTAAGGTGGGATACCCACTCTAATTTATTTGACTTTCCTAAATTGACCTATTTAAATTTTTTTAATTTACCATATGACCATTTATTTTTTTATATTGACTATATGACAATTATATTCATAAATTTTCCGCTAAACAGTCTCTCAAAGAGACCAATTAAAGTTGGGTCGACTTAATTTTTTAATGAGAAAAACAAATTAAAAAAATACAAATGAAGCGCATCTCATATCACAATAATTTCTATTTTCACGACTACCTTCTTGCTTCATCCATAACTTTTCGCCTTTTTCTCCGTGAAGTCATTTATGGTTACCCTCTATCTTAATAATACCTACTTGTCATATTATAAACCCCTACTTAACATATCCTAACACCTACTTGACTGACCTTAAACATCCTACTTGATATGCCTAAACACATACTTGACAAATCATTAAATGCTATTTGACATCTCATAAACCTCTGATTGACATACTATAAACCCCTACTTAATTAACAGGCAAGAAACTTTTACTTGACACACTCTAAACCCCAACTTGACATACTACAAACTCGTACTTAAAATACCCCAAAACATCTACTTTACATACCATAAATCCTTACTTGACATACCATAAACCCCCACTTCACATACTTTAAACCCCTACTTAACATACGATAAACCCCTACTTAATATACCATAAACCCCTACTTAACTCATTAAAATATGACTGATTGAAAATAACCTATAAACCATCATAATAATTACTTATACATGTAAAATACCTATTGAGAACTATTATAATGCCTACTTCTACTAGTAAAAATAACTACTATGACTCATCAAAATCCCTACTTCTAGTGATAAAAAATACCTATTGCGTTTATAATATATAAAGTAGAGACTTTTATTATGTGTAGTAGGTGTTTGTGATACGTCAAGTAGGGGTTTTAGTATGTAAAGTAGATGTTTTCGAATATCTGAAGTAGGTTTTTATAACATTTTAAGTAAGAATTTTTAATATGTGAATTATAAGTTTTAAATGTTTAAATTAGGCGTTTATGGTTTGAAAAGTAGGTGTTTATGATATGTGATGTAAAGAGTTTTTAGTATGTGAAGTAGAAGTTTTAATATGTGAAGTATATGTTTAATATATATTAACCATTAATAAATAATAATAATAATAATAATAATAATAATAATAATAATAATAATAATAATAATAATAATAATAATAATAATAATAATAATGAAAAATTAAAATTAATAATCCAACCTTTCACCTATCTGCTGTGACTAATCCAACTTTAGATTATTTTTTAATAATCCAACCTTTGCTTTTAGTTTGTTGTCAGCATACTAATAGGGTATTGTTGAAATACACAAAGATGGTCGAATGCAACAAGAGGGAGGGTGAATTGTTGTATATCAAGCTTTACTACGTTTTTACTCTAATTTGCGGAATTTTAACAAACAAAATAAAGCTTAAACTTAAAAAGTAAGAGATAAAAAGGAGATAAAGATTTTACGTGGAAACCTTCTTGGCCTAATAAGAAGGAAAACCACGACCCCTCGGGATTTCAAAATTCTCACTATGTTTTAGGCAATCCTTACAATTACATAAAACAGTTTGCTTCACTTGAAGCTTCTCTACTCTAGGCCTAATTCTCTTTCTCTACTTTCTCCTTCTCTTTCTCTTCTCACGTTTCACTTCTCTATTCCCTTAGACTTCTTATGAGTCTAATTACAACAAAACACTCAATAACTCTTACAAGGCCAATTCTCAAGAAGATAAAAATTAAAATAATTACTTAAGAAAAATATAATAAATTAATTGGCATTTAAAAACAGAAAATATTTTTCTTAAATGATCTCCCTTTAATGGACACTCTTGAATGGATGTTCGGTTTGAGCAAAGTTCCTCCTATTTATAGTGGGAACAGCCAGCAGTTACCTTAGACACACCTCCCACTATCATCCACGTTCTCAAAACAAAAAGATAGTGGTCTTGCCAAAAAATAAACGTCAGACTATCATTTGATCAAAGAAAAACGGTTTCCTTAGGCTAAAAATTGCATAGGAATTAAAAACACAAGATCCTAAAAAATAGGAGATCTTAATCTTAAGAAGAAAAAGTCTTAGGCTATTTTTAGATAACCTAAAAATAGTTTAGCCAATTAACTTACTAATTAATTTAAGCAGCTAATTTAAGATTTAAGCGTTTACATCAACTAAAAAGAGAATAATAAAATAACTGCAATTTTTCAGTCGATGTTTTTCTCCAGACCTGCTACGTAGGAACAGCGTACTGTCTCCAGCTTCAACTTCTGTTAGATTGTTCATTTTAGGAACAGTAGACCGTCTGTCAACCTTTAACTTCCTAAGCACTTATCTAACTTCTTGAATATTTTAAGACACGTACAACTTCCACGAACCAAGTCATAGGCTTCATCAACAATTTCAACAAAATCGGATATATACCTACAAAACAATCTCTAAAACATGTTTGTTTACTTTAAAAGTGAAGTCATCATCAAAACCTTAAGAGCCAACAAACTCCCCCTTTTTGATGATGACAAACTTTATAAACAAACTCAAGTAAACTAGAGTAAAACAAATTTCTTAGAGCATACTAGAGATTAAAGCAACTCTAAATAACTTAGTAAATCAACTTGTTACAATATAATTTACCAAGCATACATAAACCAACTTACTCTATAAAAATATAATATCAAATATGTTTTAAAAATTTCAAAAATAATTAAACTAAAACAAACTAAAATAAAATAGACTAAAACATAAATTATTAAGTATTTTCAAAAGAAACAAAGAAACAACTTTAAAACAATTAATCAAAACAATTAATCAAAATATCCATAAAAACTTAATATCAACACAGATGATCCGATTCTAAGCTATCATAAACACAGCACATTAACTTCCATAAAAAGCAATATAAATCAATCAAGATATGTACTGTGTAATCACAGCTCTTCTTAAGTTTGTGCATAATCTTCCCCCTTTTGTCATCAATCAAAAAGAATATGGAGTTATCAAACCTCAGCACAAACCATATAGATTTGTCAGTGATGAAAGCAAGAAACAATAATGAAAGTAAGCACCATAAAAAGTAATCAAATCTGCATAATGTTAGTCATCACAAACTAGAAAATAAAAACAAAAGAAAGAAATGTAGCAGTTGTTCAAATACAAACGTGTACCCCAGATGGTACATAGGAAAGTGAAATTGTTTGATTAGTGTTACAGCCAACAAATCATTAAAAACATGGGAAGAGGAATCAGGGAGCAGTCTCTTCTTCATCGATGAACTCAGTTTGTACTTCCACTGTGTCCAGCTTGGCACCAAGACGGCTCTCCATCTGGTTAAGCTGATCAACAATTGAAGCAAGTGAGACTCGAACTTCGTCTTGAAAAGCAGTGAATTGAGACTGTAGGTCAAGGAGCTTGGAGAGGATGAAGTTTGAAGAAACTGCAGGAACAGAATCAGGGTTAGCACAACCATAACCTGGTGAAGACTGAGATGGTGTTGGTGTGAAGTGAATAGGTGATTGAGGTGGTGATGGATTGTGATGTGGTGGTGATGGAGTGTGATATGGTAATGATGTGGTTGGCTTGGGAGAGGGAGGTTTATTGGATGTAGACTCAGGCATGGTCTCAAATGTGGTATCATCAACCATTGTAGCCTTACGTTTCGAGGCTAACCTCCTACTCTTTCTCTGAACAGATTTAGCCTTTCTTCTCAATGCTATCACAGTCTCTTCATCACTTGAATCATTACAAAGATTGTGATAAGCATCTACTCCTTCCTGTTCTGCTTCCCCCTTACTAGCTTCTCCATCCTGTTCCCCTTTTTCTTCTGTTTCAATATTATCAGTGGGAACAGGTCCTTGCTCCTTTTCCTCTTTTTCTTCCTGTTCTTCTTCCCTTAATTTTTCCTCTTCTTTTTCAACCTCTTCTTCTTCAAAACCAACTTCAACTTTCTCCTCTAAATTATGTATTAACATCCCTTCATCAGTTAATTTTAAGTGCAAATTTTGTAAACACTTTGCACCTATTTTCATGTTAGGTCCCATTGGGAACTCCAACCCTTCCAAAGGGACATCAAATTTTCTGAAAATCCAGGTCAGCAATCCTCCATAACCAACAAAATTTTTCTTCTCAATACAATCAGACAAATGAGATATCATCAAAGATGGAAATTTTATCTTTATGTGATTAGCCATGCAGTAAATCAATGTAGCATCACGTAAACTTACTTAACTCCTTTTGGAGTTTCTTGGCAAAAGAAATCTTCGTGCAATATTGTACAGTAATTTATGCAGAGGATTCAAAATGTTATGGCTTATTTTCCCTTTTCTTTGCTCAATCCCTAAAAATTTTAAAACCGTTTTTTCATTTATCCCAGAAAATACTATTTTTGAACCAACATAGTAAGTATCAAACCCAACATTAGGAACATTAAACCATTCCCCCAGCAATGCACTATTAAATTCTATTTTGATGTTCTTGACAGTACTAGAGCACATCCCACAATCATTTGAGAAATTTAAAATAAATTCTCGCATAAGATTTGGAAAAATGGAATTGCAACTAAAATTTGACATCAAAACTTCCCATTCTTGATGTTGCAAAATGTCATGCAGTTGAGGAAAATGGGTAGAGTCATACCAGTATTTGTCGAGTCCGAAACCAACAGACATTTCTTTTGAGATTTCTTCAGCACTTTTAGGGTCACTATGCTTCGAACGTTTGACTACTTTGGAGGATGAACCACTTGAAATCTTGCGTTTGGTACTGGTAGGTTCAGTAGTATATTTGGGTGATTCTTTTGTGGTTTCTGTGGTTGTGGGTGGTGCAGCATCCAGTAATGGTGGAGGATGAACCACTTTTAGAGGTTGTGGCTGGGTATGTGTACGGGATTTAGAGGTTTTCTTGCCTGATTTTGAAGATCTTGGAGTTTTCATTTTGAACTTTTGAAAAGGTTGAGAGAAAAGAAGGAGAACGGTTTCTTAAGGAAGAGGAAGATGTATGCGTATTATGATGTACGGTGACAGCTTTTGAAAGTTTTGAAATGACGGTTACCTTAAGTCCCATCTCATCAATACCTTCATCATTACTTGTGATTTGGAAGGATTATATGAAGAAATGAAAACCGTTTCCCATATTTTTTTTATTGATTTATGTTGACTATATATTAAAAAATATTAAGAACAAAATTATGAAATATTAAATTATAAAAAGAATGAATTATGATATTATAAAATATTATATGAAGAAAATAACGAACATACTACTTTGATCTGATCAACTTAACAACATACAAACGAGAAGACATTCATAGTACAAACTTTATTAAGTGTTTACCTAATCCATTCAATAATTGATTCTCAATCAAGATATTGAGGTTGATTCCTGACCTTTTTCATTCTCATGATGCTTCATTAGGAATTTCATGCAACCAACTTTAGTGGAGCTTGATCATACCAAGTTCCAATCTCATCTTTTCATATTGTTCCCTTGGAAGTGGTTTGGTCAGAATATCTGCAACTTGTTCATTTGTATTAACATGCTTTAATACAATACTTTTGTTTTCTACATTATCCTTAAGAAAATGATGTGTAATATGTATATGTTTAGCTCGTGAGTGATGCTTAGATATACATATGGCACTGGTATTATCACAATAAATAGGAATGCATTCAATTTTAATACCAAAATCTCTTAGTTGTTGTTTTATCCAAAGCATTTGGGAACAGCAAGCTGCCGCTGCTACGTATTCAGCTTCTGCTGTGGATAATGCAACCGTGTTTTGTTTCTTGGAACTCCATGAAACTAAACATGAGCCAAGAAATTGTACCTTACCTGACGTGCTTTTTCTATTAACTAGATCACCTGCATAATCTGCATCACTGAAGCCTTTTAAATCATAAACATCACTTTTAGGATAAAATAGGGACAAGTTGTCTGTTCCCTTCAAATATCTTAAAATCCGTTTTACTGCTGTGAGATGTGATTCTTTGGGGTTGGACTGAAATCTAGCACATAAACCAACACTAAATGAAATATCGGGTCTACTTGCAGTTAGATATAATAAGGAACCTATCATGCCTCGATACATTGTTTGATCTACGTTAGTTATTTTTAGGTCTTCATCTAATCTAACATTTGTAGCCATGAGTGTATAGTTGGTTCTAGCGTTGTTTAGCCCATACTTCTTAAGAAGTTCTTTTATGTATTTTTGTTGATGAATAAAAATACCATTTTCAGTTTGTTTAATTTGCAAACCAAGAAAGAAATTTAATTCTCCCATCATGCTCATTTCAAATTCTATGCCCATAAGGTTTGCGAATTCTTTACATAACAAATCATTGGTCGCACCGAAAATAATATCATCAACATAAATTTGAACAACTAAAATATCATAACCTTTATTCTTAAAGAATAAGGTTTTGTCAATTTTTCCTCTTACAAAGTTATTTTGAATCAAAAACTTTGATAGTCTTTCATACCATTGCCTAGGAGCTTGCTTCAAGCCATATAAAGCTTTGTCAAGCTTGTAGACATGATCAGGACAAGAGGTGTTCTCAAAACCTGGGGGTTGTTCAACAAAAACTTCTTCATCAAGAAAACCATTTAAGAAAGCACATTTCACATCCATTTGATATAACTTAAAGTTCATAAATGCAGCAAAAGAAATTAAAATTCTAATAGCCTCTAACCTTGCTACCGGAGCAAATGTCTCGGTGTAATCAATACCTTCTTATTGATTATACCCTTTGACCACGAGTCTTGCTTTGTTTCTTACAATTATTCCATGCTCATCTAGCTTATTCCGAAATACCCATTTCAAACCAATTACCTTCTTGTGTTTTGGTTTGGGTTTCAAGTGCCATACCTTATTTCATTCAAATTCATTTAATTCATCTTGCATGGCTACTATCCATTCGGAATCCTTTAGAGCTTCTTCGTGATTTTTGGGTTCAAGTGATGATAGGAACGCAAAATGTGCACAAAAGTTTCTCAGTTGGGATCTGATTTGTGTTCCCTTATTCATATCACTTATAATCAGATCAAGAGGATGATAACTTTGATATTTCCAAGGTTTGGGCACAAATTCTCTTGAGGGAACAGTAGCATGTTCTGGCTCAACATCTTGATTGGCATTTTGTTCAGCTACTGGATCATTTTTCTCATCTGCGGGAACAGCTGAATTGGGTACAGTTTGCTGGTCCAGTTGTGCTGGCAGTTCCTGGACTTGGTCAGTTTCTTCTTCGTCTTCTTGTATTGGTTGTTCACCTACTGTTCCTTGATCTTGCACCTTTATTTCTTCATCATCTTCTAAATTTGCAAGACCTATTTTGACATTGTTTATTTTCTATTCACTTGTTGAAAAGTTAGTTTCATCAAAGATTATGTGAACGGATTCCTCCACGCACATTGTTCTCTTATTATAAACTCTGTAAGCTTTTTTATGTGATGAATAACCGAGAAATACTGCTTCATCACTTCTTTCATCAAATTTACCTATATTTCGTATTCCATTTACATGAACAAAACATTTGCATCCAAACACACGAAAATAGGAAATATTTTGTTTAACACCTTTAAGCAATTCATAGGGTGTTTTAGAAGTGATTGGTCTTATTAATACACGATTCAAAGTATAGCATGCAGTATTGACGGCCTCGGCCCAAAAATTTCTAGGTAGACCACTAGCAATCAACATAGTCCTAGCCATTTCTTCTAGGGTTCTATTTTTCCTTTCTACCACTCCATTTTGTTGTGGTGTCCTAGGAGCGGAAAAATTGTGATTTATACCATGTTCATTACAATAATTCATAAAGTTTGAATTTTCAAATTCTTTGCCATGATCTGATCTTATGTGAACAATTTGATTATTGGTAGATTTTTGTATTTTGTTAGCAAAAGAAACAAACTCATCAAAAGCTTCATCTTTGCTTACTAAAAATAGGGTCCAAGTAAATCTACTATAGTCATCAACTATGACAAACACATATCTTTTGCCACTACGGCTTTGTGTTCTCATAGGTCCACATAAATCCATATGAATTAATTCTAATGGTCTAGAGGTAGTCACCAGATACTTTGATTTAAAGGATGACCGCACTTGTTTTCCTTTAGCACAAGAATCACAAATTTCATTTTTGAGGAATTTTATTGCTGGTAATCCTCTTACTAGGTCTTTTGATCTTAAGGTATTAATCAATGAATAGCTAGCATGACCTAGACGCTTGTGCCAAAGCAATGGGTCTTCTTCTATAACGCTTAAACACGTTAAACTGGTTTTGGGAATAGTGTCCAGGTCCACAACATAAGTGTTCCCTTTTCTGATTCCCTCAAGCACAGGGTTTCCTGTGTTGTTCCTAGAAATTATGCATCGTTCAGAAGTAAACTTAACAGAGTTACCTTTGTCACAAAATTGAGAAATACTTAAAAGATTGTGTTTTAAATTCTCGACTAAAAATACATTGTCAATGGCATGGGAACTTGACCTTCCAACCTTTCCTTTGGTGATTATCTCACCCTTCATATTATCACCGAAGGTTACAGTTCCCCCATCATATGCTTCAAGTGAGAGAAATTTAGATTTGTCACCCGTCATGTGCTTGGAACACCCACTGTCGAGATACCATGAGTTGTTCCCCCTCACTTGAACCTACACATTAAATTAAGAGTTAGGTTTAGGAACCCAGTTATCCTTGGGTTCCTTGTCGATTATACATGAATCATATTTCTTGATCCATAACTGTTCGACATGAATTTTATTTGCTATGTGGTGCTGTTCCCTTTTTATACAATGATATTTTAGATGTCCAATTTTACCACAAAAGGAACAGATTTTACTACTAGGGAGATCAACATAGACCTTTTTCTTTTTATCATTTTTAACATAACCTAGACCTTCTTTACTTTTTGGTTTAGCATTTAGAATCCATTTGGGAACTTCATTGATTTTCCCTTTTCCTTTTAAATTAATTTGATCTTTTAGATACTTATTTTCTCTTTCACATGATTCTAATTTTAATTTCATTTCTTGAAATTCCGTGCTAAACACATGAGTGGATTTATCATTTTCATCCCATTTTAATTCTAGCAATTTGTTTTGATTCTCTTCAATGTTAAGAATGATGAATTCCTACTTTATTTTCTCCAATTGCTCTTTTAAAATGATATTCTTATCTAAAAAATCAAAAAATCTACATTGCACATCGATCCTAAAAGTATTTAAGTATGAGATGTGATCTTTACTTAACTTAAGATCTTTCTCAATTTGGAGACACTTAGCTGTTTTTTCTTCCAACTTCTCTTGTGTTTCCAAAAATAACTTAATTAATTTATCCTTACTTAAACTGAATAGATGTTTAGGAGAAGAACTAGAAGACATTACCTCTCTTTCCATAGTCTCTTCATGAGATGCCATGAGACACAGATTTGCAGTTTCTTCCTCTACTGGAACTTCAGTTTCAGCTTCGCTTTCAGTGTCACCACAAGCTGCGATCATTGCTTTACGAAAATATGTTCTGAAGCTTCCCTTCTTTGGCATTCTTCCAGCTTCCCTTGTCTTCCCTTTGCCCTTCTCATTCTTCCATAGAGGGCAATCCTTGATGAAGTGATCAGTACTTCCACATTTGTGGCATTCAAAATTTGTCTTCATGTTAGCAGTTCCTCTTTCCTTATTATTTCTTTGGTTTCTATATCTGCTGTTCCTGAAGAATTTTTTGAATTTACGTGCCAACATAGCAGCTTCCTCTTCACCAGCTTCTAATTCTTCACTATCATCAGCTGCTAGAGCCAGTCCTTTGTTTCGGGAACTGTCCGCTGTTCCTAAATCCAGTTCGTGTGTCATGAGTGAACCAGCCAGCTCCTCCAAATTGAACTTGGTGAAATCTTTGGACTCCTGGATGGCTGTGACCTTAAATCTCCAGCGCTCATCTTGTGGAAGACTTCTCAGTATTTTCCTGACTTGTTCATGAACAGGAATGATCTTACCAAGAGAGACAAGTTCGTTTGTAATGTTGGTGAACCTGGTAAACATCTCTTGGATGTTTTCCTTAGGTTCCATAACAAACCTTTCATATTTGGACATTAGGAGGTCAATCTTGGATCGCTTCACTTCACTGGTACCTTCATGGGTAACTTCCAGCAGGTCCCAAATCTGCTTTGCCGTTTTACAACCCATGATACGATTATGTTCATTTGGCCCGAGACCACAGTGAAGCAGCTTGATAGCAAGAGCGTTCATCTCCATCTTTTGAAAATCTTCCTTTTCATATTCAGTGATTGGTTTTGGAATTGATTCATTGTTGGAGTTGATGGTCGTCACTTCGAAATCTCCTATTTCAATTACTCTCCATACTTGGTAATTTTCGGCCTTTATAAAAATTTCCATTCTATTTTTCTAGTAGGTATAGAATTTCTCATCGAACATGGGTGGCCTTTGCGTAGAGTACCCTTCATTTATGCGTTCGTTCATCTTCAACATGTTGCCAGGCAACAGGGTACTGCTCTCAAGGTTTCCTGATTAAATGAGGAACAGGGCTCTGATACCAATTGTTGAAATACACAAAGATGGTCGAATGCAACAACAGGGGGGTGAATTATTGTGTATCAAGCTTTACTAAGTTTTTACTCTAATTTGCGGAATTTTAACAAACAAAATAAAGCTTAAACTTAAAAAGCAAGAGATAAAAAGGAGACAAAGATTTTACGTGGAAACCTTCTTGGCCTAATAAGAAGGAAAACCACGACCCCCCCGGATTTCAAAATTTTCACTATGTTTTAGGCAATCAATTACAATTACATAAAACAGTTTGCTTTACTTGAAGCTTCTCTACTCTAGGCCTAATTCTCTTTCTCTACTTTCTCCTTCTCTTTCTCTTCTCACGTTTCACTTCTCTATTCTCTTAAACTTCTCATGAGTCTAATTACAACAAAACACTCAATAACCCTTACAAGGCCAATTCTCAAGAGGATAAAAATTAAAATAATTACTTAAGAAAAATATAATAAATTAATTGGCATTTAAAAATAGAAAATATTTTTCTTAAATGATCTCCCTTTAATGGACACTCTTGGATGGATGTTCGGTTTGAGCAAAGTTCCTCCTATTTATAGTGGAAACAGCCAGCAGTTACCTTAGACACACCTCACACTATCATCCACGTTCTCAAAACAAAAAGATAGTGGTCTTGCCAAAAAATAAACGTCCGGCTATCATTTGCTCAAAGAAAAACGGTTTCCTTAGGCTAAAAATAGCATAGGAATTAAAAACACAAGATCCTAAAAAATAGGAGATCTTAATCTTAAGAAGAAAAAGTCTTAGGCTATTTTTAGATAACCTAAAAATAGTTTAGCCAATTAACTTACTAATTAATTTAATCAACTAATTTAAGATTTAACCGTTTACATCAACTAAAAACAGAATAATAAAATAACTGCAATTTTTCAGTCGATGTTTTTCTCCAGACCTGCTACGTAGGAACAACGTACTGTCTCCAGCTTCAACTTCTGTTAGATTGTTCATTTTAGGAACAGTAGACCGTCTGTCAACCTTTAACTTCCTAAGCACTTATCAAACTTCTTGAATATTTTAAGACACGTACAACTTCCACGAACCAAGTCATAGGCTTCATCAACCATTTCAACAAAATCGGATATATACCTACAAAACAATCTCTAAAACATGTTTGTTTACTTTAAAAGTGAAGTCATCATCAAAACCTTAAGAGCCAACAGGTATGCTGATAGCAAACTAAGGGTAAAGGTTAAATTATTATAAAATAAAAAAGTGTGCTGATAGAAAACTAAGGACAAAGATTCCATTATTAAAAAATAAATACAGTACTAACATTGAAAACATAAATTTTTTTGATGATGGAGGGAATAACAATAGAAATTGATGTCTATCACAAAACATAATTATATGTTCACATAAAAAAATGTTTTTATAAAAATGAGTTGTTTTGTATTTTTTAATTTATCAAAGGAATCTAGGCCCAGGCGGTCAGGTTTGCCTAAGGTATAGTATGGTTTATCCAATAAATTTTTTATTATTTTTGAATTGTGGAATAAAAAGATTAAAAGAATGATAGCCATATTGGTTCTGAACACATGCGAAGGCAATCCAATCCTATACTAGAATTTCGGATTCACCACTAAGTAGTTATATTATTCATGTTTATGTAGGGTTGCATAATAAACGTAACAAGTGGACCATATGATGATAGAATATATGGGGCTGGTTATATAACAGCACAAGGTCGGATAAGCAAAGAAGATAGTAATGGATTTGTGTTCAAATATTGTATGGTGGTTGGCACATCTTACGCATTTCTTGGAAGACCATACCAAAGTTACTCCAGAGTTGTCTTCTACAAAAGTTACCTTTCAGATATCGTTGTTCCTCAAGGATGGAACCCCAGTTTTACTCTTGGCCATGAGTATTGTTTCTTCTCCACTATTTATTTTGAATATTTATTTTTTGGAAGCCAATTAATTATATATAAAGATGAACTAAATGGTAAAAAATCATTGTAAATAAATATTAGTGTACAAAAAGATATTACAGTAAAGCCAAAGAAGAAAGTATGATAACCGGGAAAAAATGTTAAATACACTTTGCACTTTTTGCTTTGCACTTAGAAAATCATTCATTATAAATTAGAGGAGTGTAAGAGAGTTTAAAGAAGTATTTAAATGATTGATAATATTTTCGAATGTTTTTTTCTTTGACTTTGATTCCAATTATCTGAAATATTACATGGAAAAATAGACATACTAATACGAGGCAGAATAGCGATTTTTTGAAAGCATAAAAACTTACAATACACAACGAAACCTTTATATATACTACTAAACTTACACAGCTAGAAGAAGAAATAACAAACTAAACATAACGTGGATAGCTATAACAAACTTGTAATAAACTTGAAACAAACACTCTTAGCCTATAACAAAAAGTTTCTTCATATAACTATTTCATTTAGAAGAATTGCATCATCTTGTGTTCACGGATTCAGGATTCAAAATCCCCTAGGGGACAACCAATTGGACGAAATTTCTGCAGAATTCTATTCTTAAAATGGACGAAATGTCCTCGTCTCAATAAGTTTTATGGAAAGTTCATTGAGAGTCTTCATATTCAAGAATCGATCATCGTTTCTCACATTAGATCAATAATTTTACATTTAACTGATTCCTCACAATATATAAATCAAGATCACAAGGACGGAATATCACAAATCAAGATCGCATTGTACTTGTCATTTTGTCAACCAAGATCCAAGAATCAAGAATCAAACAGCTTTAAAATCTGACTGCCTTGGCTATTTATGTAAATCACATCTCTAATTCTAAACTAGGACTTAGGCCAATTATCCACAATCACTATAACTTTTTAACGAAAACAGCCTTAGTATATGATCTTCTTCCATTAAGAAACAACAACAATTTAGAAATTCTGAATAGGTAAAGTTTAGTTCCATTATTTTTAACAAACTTCAAATTATGTTCTGGATATGGCTCTAGACACATATATCTAAAATCAAGTTGTTCAACACATCCCAAAAAAGTACTAAAATACAAAATCATAAATCAATCAAAATGCGACAAATTTAATCAATTATCTTTAATGTTTTAAATATGTAATCCATTCTTCAAAAGAAACTTTTAATTGAACTATGCAATTTAAAGAAAAGAAACAATTTCTTAAGATTAAGATCAAGATAAAAAAAACATCAAGAATAAGAATTTAAGATTAACATTAATATTAGAACATAAAAAATAAGATTAAGATTAAGGTTAAGATTTAATTTTGAAAATACATTAGAAATCAAAATTCTAATTTCTAGGGAAAGCTCACTAATAGGTAGCAACACATCTTGTCAGACAGGCGACTTGTTTGCGGCAGTTGTTGGGGTAGGTGGTGGTAGTGGTAGAGGCTGGGGCAGACGGCGGCAGGGGGCGTGGCGACAATTTTAGGGTTTTTCTTCTTTTAGGGTTTTATCTTTTCGAGAGAGAAGGGAGAATAAAATTGGGAGAATTCTGATTTTATAAAAGAAGGAAACATCGCGCGTTCATTCTCCTCTGATTTTAAAATTTATTTTTTTTAATTTCAATTTGAGGCATATGCCAGAGGGCGCCCATGAATAGATTCACCCCTGCAGTTGTATATTACTTATAGCATCATATTGTGCGGTACTATTCTTAACATCCCTTCAAACTTGGGTGGTTACTAACTAATAGAAGTTTGAAAATAGTGATTTGGAAAGAGTTGAAGGATAGATTTTGATGAAAATGTTAGTAAGTTGTTGAGCAATTGGGAGATAAATAAGAAGAATAAGACCTTCATAAACTTTTTCACGAGAAAAATGACAACAATTGCGATTTGTTTGGTACGATTGTTTAAAACGAGGCTATGAGAAATTTGTAAAGTAGATATATTGTCACAAAACAAAGTAATGAGCTAGAGATTAGAGATACCTAGTTCTTCTAGGAGACGAACTAACCATGTAATTTCTAAAGTTGCAATTGCTAAAGCTTTATATTCAGGTTCAGGAGAGAATTAGAATATGATGTATTGGTTTTTTTGATTTCCAGCTGATGGGGGACTTTCCAAATAGTAAGATATATCCAATTAAGGTTCATTGTGTATCAGGCAAGCACCGCAGTCAGAATCTCAGTATGCATGAAGTTGAAGGGTATATGATCCTTTAAGAAGGGATCCTTGGTCCAAAGTATATGCCATATACTTGATAATGTGGAGTAATGCAAAATAATCATCCTCAATGGGGTTTTGCATGTACTACTTTATTTGTTTTAATAAATTATTAAAAATGATCGATATATAAAATTCCCAAAAGCGTACTCTTTATAGGGTAGTTTTTTTTGACATTTCTATGGATTTAAAATATTTAGGGTCAAACAAGTAACTTTTCTATGAAATTAACCAAGAAGATAAATTAAAGTTCCTTGGGATTTAGAATTTGTACTATTTTAATTTTCGGTGAACTTAGATAAACTTGTGTTTTATTATTTATTGTCTATATATATATAGGTAGGATTAAATAAGAAGGATTTTAAAGTGAGAAGAATTTTTTTTTGATTTTGTTTGGTTACTATATATACAAAAAAGATACTATGTTATAAATTAAAAAACATTTTCAAAATATTTCATAGTTACCTTTCTGTGTAACATACTTTTACAATTATGAGTTTTTGGCTCAATCGTGACCATAGATTTTTTTATTTTAGTGAAATCAAGGGTGTAGAGTCCTTCTTACCCTTCTCATTTTCAACCTCTTCTCAATGGATCCCTCCCCTATATATATATATATATATATATATATATATATATATATATATATATATATATATATATAATTAGTTGTTATTGTAATTATATTACTCGTCATCAACCTATCTATTTGAGTATATAATTTATTACAATTACATTGAAAAACATATAATTAAATTGTAAATTTCATAATTTCATGTGATTTTTTTGCTAATTAATCCAAAATACTTGTGCAGAGATTCAGTAGCACATGAAGAAGTAGAGTGCATTGGACCAGGTTCAGACACGTCTAAGAGGGTAAAATGGGGAAGAAGTTTAAGATCGGATGAACTTAACTATCTTTTAAAAACTAACAATTTTATTAATCAGGATAATTGGATTGAGAATCAACCTCTTCCTACTAAAATAATGGCTTCTAAGTTCTTCAGTTGGACCACCAACATGAAGGAACCATAATTTGCTCACCCTAAATTAAAGGGATTAATCCATTGCTTCTTATACTTCTAAAGTTCCTAATTGTGTAAAATTATTTGTGTGTTTATGGACATTGTATTTGTTAATTATTATTGATTCTTCGTAATACAAATGTGAAACTCCAAGTTGATCTCTTATCATATTTAATTTATATGGACCATTTTTTTTACTGGTTTTATAGCTTTTTTGTTCAAGTTATTGAAGCAAAAACATGACTCAATGATGAGGGCGTTAAGATAAGCACACAAGTAGAAAACATTCAAGAGATATTGAAGAAGTAGTAGCTTGAAAAAGCAAGTGAGTACAAACACCTTTTGGCGCTCGAACGAGCACATGGTTGATGGGTCACTTGTTTAGACACTAGGTTAGCCTCAGGAAACAACTTTAATATTACCGGAAAATATTTTTAATTATAAAAATTCAAATGTTTTTTAGTTACATTATATATAGATCCTATTAGTCTCCATAATAGTCATAATATTATAAATCAAAGCTTCCACATATAAAACACTAATTATCTCCCTGTTGATAATTTAACAATACAATAAAATAGGGAGTTTATAAACACTTGATTATAGACACTTGAGCAAGTGTCAAAAAACGGAGATTATAAGTGGGAATGTAAAGAGGTAAAAAGCGTCGAAAAACTTGAAAAGAAAAAAAGTAAAGTAAATTCAATTCAGCGGGAGTAACCGCGCCTTAATCTAATTTCCCTAAAACCCAAAAATGGAAACCGCCTCCCTCACTCAGAACACATTTTACTCGACTCTCTCTCCAAATTAAACCCTAACCCTCAACTTCTTCTCTAATCCCTACATCATTGTCTCAAATCAGACGGAGGAAACAAGCGACACAAATTGCATTCTTCGTTCAGTGTTTGCAATTCTAAAATCAGGTATTTTCAATTCAACTTTTAATTTTGTGTTTGTAATTATACAATTCCTGTTCAACTATTACCAAACTTTTAATCTAGTGTTTGCAATTAAAATATGCTATTACCAAACTTTTGATTTTGTGTTTGCCATTACCAAACTGTTCGACAATTTTCCATTGAAATTGTTTTTGTTTTTTTATTTTGTGTTTGCAATTAAAAAATGCAATTATCAAACTTTTTTTATTTTGTGTTTAAAACTGGAACATCTACTTGGCTTTTGTAATTGCAATGCAAAAATTGTCATATATGATGTCATTTTAATTTTGTATGTTGTAAAATTGTGATTCAAGTTAAAGTTAGTCATATATGATTTCATTTTACTTGATGGTTTTAAAATTTTGTTTTCTTTCACAATTATTATTTTAAAATTAGAGTGAACTTGGGGTTGTGTCTAGGGATGACAATTCCTTCCGAATCCGATCCGATCCAATCCAAGGATTCAAGTCCGAGGGAAAAGTTAGCCGACTCAGACTTTACGATCAGAGTCCGAGTTAGAGACGGATCGGAGTTGGTCCTTATTAAAAATTTGACACCCTGATCCCGAAAGAAATTCGACTTTGAATTTGACTTTTACACCAATATTTTGTTTCCTTTAAAACTCTAGACGTGACTAATTCAAGCTCTCTCTCATACTAATTGTAATTTTCAATTTTGAAAAACTACTTGTTATTTTTATTTAGATTAATCAATCAGTATACGACAAATCAGATCAAGAGAAATAAAGTACGTCAAATCAAAATGCAAGAAAATTTTGTTAAATTGTAATAGTAGGACTATTTCTCTTGTTAAATTTGAATTAAAAGTACATATTTTTTTTTGTTAAATTGTATTTGGAAAATATATTTTGTTAATTTTGTATGCTTTAAAATTATTAGTATAATATCACGATACTGTTTGATAATAATTCGACTCCGCATTTGACTCTGTTGGAGGTCCGAGAGTCCGAGTCGGGCAAACTTGGAGTATGCATAATCCGACTCCGAGTGGAGGTGGACTGAAAAAAAAAGTTCAACTATTATTCATAGCAAAATCGGAGTACGTATAATCCGAGTCGAATCCGACCCATTGCCATCCCTAGTCGGTGTTCATGGTATAGTCATTGTAGGAAATATCGTGTTTTTGATTAAGGTTTGTAGGGCATTGGATTTTTTTTAATTTCTTTCAATTGACTTGTGTTTTTGTATGCTATGTGTGTCTTTTCATTTTCGTAATACTATTTGGTTTGTCGTTTCCATTATCATGTGCTATCATGTAAAGCTATCGCAGTGCTGCTATGGCACTACATTGTTGTTGTTGTTGTATCGTAAAATGTTGTGTGCTATTTCTTCGTTTATTTTCAATGTCATATGTCTAGTTGCTTTTATAACTTCTATCATCTTATATTATTTCATGATTGAGATTTTTATTATTAATTTGTGTTAGTTTAATGTGAAATACGTTTAGCGTCATATATAGACCTTTATCACAATAACAAAATATTGAGTATTTAGACATACGTATCTAGAACTTTAGTCGTGAAAGTTTTCACATCACATTTGTGTTAATTTTTCTTATAAAAATAGTTTTATCTCATAGGATAAGATGTCTCAAAACATTGATAAGAGTTGGATATATAAATCAAGAAATACTGAGGCTTATATTAAGGGTGTTAGTGCTTTATGAAATTTGCAAAGAAAGGGGCACAAAATGGGAAAATACGATGCCCATGTAGTAAGTGTCAAGCTAATAGAAATAAATTCTTACCATTGGAGGAGGTTGAGAGACACATTTTGTTTAAAGAATTTTATAAGGAATAAAAGGATTGGACATTTAATGGATCTACGACTCTTGTGGATATTGTGTTTAATCAAGGGCTTCCTATTAAAGTTTCTAATGAATATGATATCATAGGTCAAGATGATATGTCGGGGTTACCTCGAGATGCTTTAGGGTTGAATACTCCTTTTGTTTCCGAGTTAGCTAGTGAACACCATGATGAGCAGGCAACCGATGAGACAATAGAAGAACCTATTGCTGATGTCAAATTTATCATTGATGTCGCGTGCTGCTTCTACCCGGAGATTCCTATAGTCGAATTTGTCGTGGCTGCAGCTGTCGAATTTTCTCGTGGCTGTTGATGCTGCCCGGAGATTGCTGTCATCAGTATTGCCGCGTGCTGCGCTTGCTGTGTCGAGATTGCAGCTGTTAGAACAGTCGTGTGATGCGCCTGCTGTGTTGCGATGGCTGTTGTTGCCGTTGTCATGTGTTGCCGCCTGCTGCTGTCATTGCTGCACCCCCTGCTGTCATCGTTGCGCCTGCATCCGACTTTAAATATGCATGGTTATGAAACTGTGCTACTCATTGCTCTATGGTCTCTCCCTCTAATGCACCCGATCACAAAAGTTACTCTGAATTTGGCTTATGTGACCTACAAAATGATTTTAAAAGCTAATACCTAGATTAAAATCAATGTGCAACTTTAATATAAATGTGATGCATTCAAAGATAAACAAGCAATCACAAAGGAGGTACAATGGATGGTCCGCATTACATGATTTCTATCCGTTAACATATCATGCTTCTCATGCTTATAACATTTCCAAATCCCAGATAAAGTATTCGAGGAATCACACACTTTATTTATTGGTGAACTTTTGCCGTTGACCGAATGCTTCAATACTTAGTCAATAGTATTCATGCTTATGAAAATAGTGTTGTAACTTTATTTTACTTGAAATTGTGTTGATATTTTATTTGCTAATTCTTTTGCAGACTTTAAAGTGACATGGTTATGCAAAAGAGAGATCAATTGAAAGGGCATCATTTTTTTATGGTTGAAGCTTAACAACTATAATACAAATTTTGCTTTATTGGCTAACAATTAGCATTTGTATTCCCTCTTGTTTCCTTGTAATTTTTAAATAACAAATATTATGGATTTGATTTTGAACATATCATTGTAATTATTTTCACAAGGTTTATGAAAGATATATGTAGAGGAAGTGTAATATTTTGAACATATGGAACTCTTGGTTGTATTATATAGAATTGTACACATAACTCTTGAGTTTTAAGGCATATGGGAGCAAGTATATTTGGGTCATATAATTGTATTATTTTTAATGGGACTTCTTAAACGCATTAAAGCGTCTAAAAACCCTTGTATTATTTTAGTCCATTAAGCCATTTAAACCCTTAAAGATGCTTTAATGCATATAAAAACTTATTGTATTTCAACGCCATAAAGCGTCTAAAGCCCTTTTAAACGAATAAAAGCGACTAGATCTTCTTTATTTTTTCAACACTAGAAAATCGTCGATAAACCTTTTAGACACTTTTATGCGTCTAAATACAAAAGCTAAAATGTTGTTTTGATAAGGCGTAAAACACATTGTAGACATGTTTAGGTGCCGATAAACAACATAATTTATACACAATAACACGTCTGAAATATAGCGTCTAAAAAGATTATTAAAAGTAAATTTTTTGACGCTTGTCTATTAGCTGCATTTTATCATATTTTATCACCATTGTTCTGTTCAATTATGTTGGAATTTGATCCAGCTATGCTTGTTTTATTTGGGATTTTACGCTTGGATTGGTGTTTTGTTGTTTTATAGCATTTCAGGTAAAACTCATCAAACCGAGCACAAATCAAGTACTTTTGACACATACGCTGCTCACCCAACTCCGAAATCTCAAGGGAGCAAGGCCTCAATGAGCAAAGTCAAGAAAAAAAAAGCCAAAACAAGAGCCAAAGTAGGCCATTTTAAACCACTCAAACAAACTGGCTCGAGCCAAACTAGCTCGAGCAGCACTATACCTGCACTTAAGATCAGAAGTTGATCAAAGCCCTCCTAAAGGTCGCTCGACCAAGTCGAGCGGAGTGGCTCGGGTTGAGCGAGCTGCAATTACACTTCCAGTACCTTGTGTTAATTAGCAGGCTGCAACCCAAGGGTAGCTCGACCTGGTCGAGCGAGATGGCTTCGGTCAAGCGAAGCTGGTTTCAACTTCTGTTCAAATTTTAAAGCTTCTGATGTAGTACCTGATGGTGGCTCGATCAGGTTGAGCGAGTTGGCTCGGGTCAAGCGAAATGGGCAGCCAGCAGCTTTTAGGATCTTTTTAAATATCATTTGAGGTCCAATCCGATTTTTTTCATCCGTTGCTGCTGCCAAAACTGCATAGCCACCCTACCCTATCAATTAGGGGTAGGATCTCCCTCCTACAACCTAGGGGTGGTGAAGCAATCATGAAACCACTACCCCCACTTGCTTTGTGAAGTCTATAAATAAAGAAGAAGAAGATGGAGCTCATTCATTTAGATTTTACCCTTCAATTTGAGTGACTCTTATGTATTCTTCATAGTTTAGCTTTCATTTCAATTAGAACTTAGTGTGTAGTGTAGTTTCTCCTTCAATTCAATCAAGAACTTTCAATTTCAATTTCAAATTCAATCCTTTATTATAGCATTTTGCAAATTGAATTCTTCATCCATTGATGTATTATTATTGAAGCTATAGGAAGGTATTATTTTGAATCATCAACAATCATCTTAATCCTCAGATTGAATCCAAAAAAGTAATCTCTATCTTTTGCCTATATTGCTTTCAATTTAATTTCACGTAGTTTCTTTTTAATTGATTGTTTTAAGTTTCATATATTCATGTTTCATATAGTTCTTAAACCTATATTGCATTCATCTTTTTAGATTATTCTAGTTTAATACATTCATCTATGATTCTTGCCTTTTTTGTAAATTTCAGTTTCAATATGAGTATGAGTAAGTAGTTCAGACCGACCGCAGGGACATATCTTATTTAAAAGAAAGTTAGCAACCGTTGGGTTGTAGAACCGAGACCGTGCTACTAAACGGGCTGACTGGGCTGGCTACTCTCTGTGCTCGCCCTTCCCAGCTGCTATAGGAAGAAAGCAAGGCGACTACTCTCTTATTGCTCTTATATAGAAATAGGTCGATTCCGTGAAAATTGCTTCACCCAGAGGTAAAGGCATTGACAAATTATCACCATGGGGAGTTTCCTTCAACTAGTTATTATACCTATGAAGCTACAAATATGAATAGTGTATAAGAATCTAAAAACTCCCTATTTTGTTATTGTGTAATTCTTCAACCTTGCATTTATTTAAAGTAATTTCTTTCAAATTCTATCCAGATTTCTGCAAACCACCACCGCAAGATGGCATCCATTAACTCTTTCCCACCAATTTTGTGTATCAGCACTAGCCACCCAGCAATAGTAACACACACTTCTCAAGTACTCGATATATATTAGAATAATTATACACCGTTCTGATCATTATTATCGTCTCATTTAGTTTTTGAACAATATTCAATAATCACTCTTAATATGTGTTTTGTTCTTAATTTATAAGTTAAAATATAATCAAGTGGGATCTTGTTTGATTCGTCATATCAAATTTTTTGTAATTTTACACAAGTATAATTATTTAAGATTAAAATAGTACATTGACAAATGTGTCAAAACCAAATAAAACAATAATAGTGAATAAGAGGGAGTGATATTCTTAAGCACTCAACACGGGATAGGTCCAAACATTGGTATCAATAATATCCAATCGCATATAAGCAGTGTTCATAGAACAAAGAAAAAATTTAACATATTTTCCAAGAATACAAGGACAAAACAAAGAATCCTCAAATTTATTAAAGTGTAAACAAATCAACAATAAAACTATAAACAACAATAAGTAAACAAATCAAAAGTTAAACGTGGTTCACAATGAAGGAGATAAGTATCCTAAGAATTAAAGTGTAACAACTAAAATATAAATAGAATAAATTACAAAAATTAAAACATTTAAATATTTTTGATGATCATAGTGTTTTCCAAAAAACAACCTTCGAACAGTACATTAACTAAATTAGTTTACAGTTACCACAATCGGATCTTATGAGGTACATATATAAGTTATCGATTAAATAAAACAGTATCTATTGCTTAAGTTGCTTTTTGGACTATTTAGTGTAGGAGTTATTAGTATGATTTCATGAGGTGTTTTAATTGAGAATCAAAACACAAATTTAATCATAGTGCTTATTACATGTATATGTTGCATGTAATGAGCAAATGAAAGGTTGATGCATTTGTGTATAAATAGATGCAATTTGTTCATCGTTTTTCATAAGCTTATGTGCTATGTCTCTCTACGTTTCTCATTGTAAAAAGTAATAAGAATATTAACTTTTCTTATTCCGTACAAGCATATGTGAAGATCCAATGGTGCTACAAGAGTATGACTCTTTTATTTATTATATATGTATTACCATATGCATATGATTTTTCTTTAAATGTAAAGAGAAGGTTTCATGCAATTTCGCTTTATGCATCAAAAATACTACATTGGTATTAGAGCTTCTTGCATATTCTAATATTAAAATATGTCCATTTTACTATTTTTATTTTAACTAAGAGAGTTTAAAATGTGAATGATAATTACATAACTAAAATAAGATTTTAATTAGTTTGGATTTAAATTAAGAAAAATTATCGTGAATAATATAATTTTTTATTAATTTCCCTACAATAATACCAACTTTTGATAACCATGAATAATGCCAACTTAGGATTTTTTTTTTTTTAGAATAATACTAACTTTAGTTTATTAACTAATTTACCAAATTTTTATGTCATGTAATCTCTTATAATTTGATTTTTAACATGTTAGGTATATTTAAGGGAAACACCCCCTTAAGTTGGTCTTATTCATGGTTAATCAAAAGTTGGTATTATTATTGGAAAATAAGCAAAAGATAGTATTATTTTTGATAATTTTTCCTTTAATTATATACAATGAAAATTGGATTTTAATTGCCATAAGTACTCATTATTTTAAAGTTTATGATAATATAAATAATACTCCTATAGAGATATTTTATAATATATGATATTATGAATTGCATAAAATAACAAATATTGCCTAAATATAAAAATAAAGATTTAACATTTGTGTATTAGGTATTTTGTTGTAAATTAAATACAATATACATATCGTTGGTTTGTTATTTTTATTTTGTAAGTTTTATTTTATATTAAGTTTTGAAAATTGTGTGTACTATTCAAGAAGACAAGATATAAGATGATCAAGAAGTAGAGATTTATGGTGCCTCAAAGACCGATCCTGAAAGATTAGTTTTAGGGTTTTAGGGGCCATAGTAGGATCACATTTATCATGTACATTTTATTATTTGCTTTTAATACTTTGCTATATTTATATTGTTTATTTATTTGCATATCCTTTTTAAAAAATGAACATAAAATATGGGTCCCTAAATAATAATGAGTTATACTTTACCAATTAGTGATAGGTTCTTCCCAAGCAGAGTGTTTTTAATTGGTTCAGGTTAAATAGAGTAAATTTCGAAAATTTACTTGTTTACTTTGGTTAAGCTCACCAAAATCATAAAGGATTTTAGGTTTTGAAGCAAAGGGATAGGATTTATATTAAGAGTTATCACCTATAAACCTAGAACTAACAAGGGTTATAATTACTAAAAGAGTCTAATTACCTTGATAAATAATATTAAGAATAGGCCTCAAGTCCGCTTACGATTATTTTAAATAGCATATTGAAATCACTTAATTCATAAGGGAACATTTAAAAATGAATATAATGTTTTATGGCTTTCATTAATTTTTAAATTATTAAGAATAACTTAAAAGCTATATTTTGATAAACACAAAGAATTTTGCATACTTTTATATTGTTTATATTATGTTTAGTAACAACAACAACAATACTTGACACATCAACTTACGTTCAATCCTTGAGAAGGATAAATAAACTGGAAAGTTTTCTTAATTGGAAACGAAACTTAACAATCATTCTAACGTTCGCAGGAAGGGAGGATATTCTCGAAATCCCTATCCCAACCCTAACAACTACCTCTACGGATGTGGAAAAGAGAAACTCATAAAACTATCTCTGATAAATCGGTAATTTTAAGTTACCTTATGTTAGAATCCAAGGACTCAATCCTTCAAAAGAGGTTTGATAAAATGGATGCTTATATTTTCATCCAGCAATTGAAAACCATGTTTCGATTGCAAGCTAGAGTTGATAGGTATAAAACTCATAAGGCTATTCTTGAGTAGTATGAGTTAGAGGCGGAGAAGCTAGTGGGTGAACATGCCTTCAAGATAATTGATTCATTTTGTGTTTATTTCCTGAGTTTAAATTGATTCTTTTTCTCTGATTTCGCTTCGGTTATGTGCCCCCCTCCCCTATCTATTTAACCCTTTGCTTTTAGTTTCTTTTGTTGCATGCAAACTAGACGACAGGGACACGAACTAGTACCTTTTGACCCTGACATCGAAGCAACAACAAGAAGACTCAACTCTAGGCAAAGAAGGCGAAGAAACAAGAGAAGGGAAGATTTAACAATGGCTGAAACACCAGAGAAACCCCTCCTGGATTACATCACTCCCGATGCTAGCATTGTCACTACTAGCATTGTGAGGCCAGAGATTTCTGGGAACCAGTATGAGATCCAGTCAGCATTCTTCAACTAGATCATTCAGGACCAATTTCATGGTATTGAGAATGAGAGCCCAACCGACCACATTAATCTGTTGATCGACAAGTGCATGACACACAAGTACAACAACATCACTTCTGATCAATTAATGTTGATAGCTTTCCCTTTTTCTCTTGCGGGGGCGGCAAAGCAGTGGCTTCATGGGGAAGAACCCAACTCCATTGCTACTTGGGAGGCTCTGAAAAAGGCATTCTTGCATCGATACCACCCACCCGGAAAAACTTTAAAGTACCGAAATGAGATCTCTACTTTCAAGCAAAAAGATGGGGAATCACTCTATGATGCATGGGAGAGATTTAAAAGTCTAATCAGAAAGTGCCCACATCATGGATTACCAGATTGGATGGTTATTGAGACAGTCTACAATGCTTTGAGGCATGAGATCCAAACTTCTTTGGATGCTGCTGTTGGGGGTAACTTCATGATGAAAACACTAACCCAGGCCAAGAAAATTCTTGATGACATGGCCTCAAATTACCACTGGCGCGAACAATCAACTCCAAAGTGAGGTAGTAGGTATGAAGTGGATGCTATTGCTGCTTTGACTAATAATGTGCAGGCTTTGACAAGGAAGGTTGAGCAATTGGATGTGGCTGCAGTAAATAAAGTCTGTGGTGCTTGTGGCTTAAATGGACATTCTAGTGTTGATTGCCAACTTCAAGTCGAAGGGGTTGCTGCTGTGGAACAAGTCAACGCCATCTAAAATCATAATGTCAGACAACAATACAACCCCTATTCCAACACCTACAACCCAGGATGGAAGGATCATCCAAATTTTTCCTACAGAAACAACAATGCCTAGAATCCCTCATCCTCGTACAACATACCATCGGGTTTCCAACAAAGACCTCTCCCTTCCAACCTCAACAACAACATCCACCGAAGTCCAACCTTGAGAGCTTGATGGAGAATTTTATTGCTACCCAAAGCAAGCAAAATGAACACTTCAGCACCTCCATTAATCAGATTTTGGCCCACAACAAAATGATCGATACTCAGATGGCTCAAATGGCACATCAATTGAGTAACTTGTCCATGCAAAAGGGGCAACTTCCAGAAAACACAGAAAAGAACCCAACCACATCTCCCCATCAGCAACTCAATGCAGTAACTACGAGGAGCGGTAGGACACCTCATGATCCAGCCCCTAAGGTAAAGAATTCACCTATTGTTGTTCCAGATTCAGGAACTAATTGATGATGTTTCTGAAGAAAAGAAGGATGAGCCAGTCAATTCAGACAAGCCCACAATTGCCTGTCGAACTTACACACCACCAGTGTCATTTCCTTCTAGATTGGCACATGCGAAGCTTGAGCATAAAAATGGAAAATTCCTTCAAGTTTTGAGCAAGCTACAGATCAACATCCCCTTCTTAGAAGCCATTAAGGAAATGCCCTCTTATGCTAAATTCCTCAAGGACATCATTTCCAACAAATGCAAGCTAGAGGAGAGTGTGATGGAAACTTTGAATGGGAAATGTAGCGTTATTTTGGAGTGCAAGGTTCTTAAGAAACAAGTTGATCCTGGTAGTTTTACTATCTCACTAAAGTTGGGGAAATATGTGTCTGCTGTAGCCCTTGCTGATTTAGGGGCTAGTGTGAGTGTGATGCCGTTGACAATATGCAAAAAGATCAATGGTGAGATGAAAGCCACTCGGATGTCCATACAATTAGCCGATCGATCTGTTAGATACCCAGTTGCTATTCTTGAGGATTTCTCCGTCCAAGTTGGTAATTACTTCGTACCTTGCGATTTCGTCATCATGGATATGAAAGAGGATACCCGCATTCCGGTGATTTTGGGTCGTGATTTTTTAAGGACTACAGCAACCATTTTTGATGTGAAGAATGGGAAGTTATCACTTGAGATTTTGGGAGAACAACTGCATTTCCATCTCCCCTCATCCATGGCACATCCTGCCATTGGGGAGACTGTTTATCGGGTGGATGCGATAGTTGATGCTACTATAGAGAGGGAGTCCACACCCTCCATTGTTGATCCACTTTATGCAGCTATTGAGGGCAACTATGAGAAGGATAAGGCCGATGTGATTGAGATGGTCCAAGTTTTAGATGCCGCACCTACATTTGTTCCTGCAAAAGCTAAGTTTGAGGACATCCCACCTTGGAAGGTGTTCACCATTGAGGAACGAAAGGAGTGTGCCACACCTCCTCAGGTAGAATTAAAACCCCTTCCCCCTACTTTGAAGTATGTTTTTCTAGAGGATAATGACACTTACCTTGTTATTGTTAATGCTGAACTCAATGGCACTCAAATTGAGCGATTGCTCACAATTCTGAAAAAGTATAAGAGTGTTATTGGGTACACTATTGATGACATCAAGGGTATTAATCCCTCATTTTGCACTCATACGATTTTCCTTGAAGATGATCATACCTCTTATATAGAACCACAACGAAGACTTAATCCTAATATGAAGAAGGTAGTCAAGAAAGAGGTTCTTAAACTACTTGAAGCAGGAATAATATTCCCCATTTCAGATAGCAAGTGGGTGAGTCCTGTTCAAGTAGTTCCCAAAAAAGGAGGTATGACCGTTGTCAAGAATGACAAAGGAGAATTGATTTCCACTAGAACTGTCACAGGGTGGCGAATGTGTATTGACTATCGCAAGCTGAATAAAGCCACCCGAAAAGACCATTTCCCTCTCTCTTTCATTGATCAGATGTTGGAAAGAATGGCTAAGCATTCCTTTTTCTATTTAGATGGATATTCAGGTTTCTTTCAAATTCCCATCCATCTAAGTGATCAGGAAAAGACGACATTCACTTGTCCTTATTGCACCTTTGCGTATCACAGAATGCCATTTGGTCTTTGTAATGCGCCCGCCACATTTCAACGATGCATGATGGCAATTTTCTCAGATTTCATTAAAAATATCATGGAAGTGTTTATAGATGATTTCTCGGTTTACGGAACATCTTTTGATTTATGTTTGCGAAATTTGGAAAAGGTGTTAAGTAGATGTGAGGAAGTCCATCTGATATTAAACTGGGAAAAATGTCATTTTATGGTCCAATAAGGAATTGTTTTGGGTCATGTTATTTCCAATAGGGGTATTGAGGTCGATAAAGCAAAAATTGATGTGATTGAGCGATTACCACCCCCCACTTCTGTTAAAGGGATTCGTAGCTTCCTTGGGCATGCGGGTTTTTACCACCGCTTCATAAAGAATTTTTCTCAAATCACTCGTCCATTAACTAAGCTCTTGGCCAAAGATACCCCCTTTGTGTTTTCTGATGCTTGTGTTGAAGCTTTTAACAGGTTTAAACAAGTTTTGATTTCTGCACCAATCATCCAACCACCGGATTGGAACCTGCCGTTCGAGATAATGTGTGATGCAAGTGATTTTGCAGTTGGGGCAGTGTTGGGCCAAAGGAGAGACGGCAAACTCCATGCCATTTATTATGCCAGTAAGACACTTGATGCCGCCCAACTCAATTATGCTACCATTGAAAAAGAGTTGTTGGCGGTAGTGTTTGCAGTGGAGAAATTTCGATCCTACCTTCTTGGGTCGAAAGTGATTGTGCATACGGATCATGCAGCATTGAGGTCTTTGATGACTAAGAAAGATGCCAAACCTCGACTGATTCGTTGGGTATTACTACTTCATGAGTTCGATTTGGAAGTTAAGGATAAAAAGGGGGCCGAAAATGTAGTAGCTGATCATTTGTCTCGCCTTCTTCTTGAAGATGTTGATGACAGTCCTGCTATAGACGACTCATTTCCTGATGATCATATCTTTGCCATCTCACTTGGCAAAGCACCGTGGTACTCCGACATACCCAACTTTTTGGCTAACCAAATTCTACCTCATGATCTCACTTACCAGCAAAAGAAGAAATTTCTCCATGAAGCAAGGAAGCATTATTGTGATGACCCTAATCTGTATAAGCTTTGTGCTGATACAGTCATTAGGAGGTGTATTCCAGAAGATGAGGTAGCATCGGTGATTGCTCATTGTCATGATTTGCCTACAGGAGGCCATGCCGGTGCCACTAAGACTGCTGCAAAAATCCTTCACTGTGGTTTCTATTGGCCTACATTGTTCAAAGATGTTCATGAGTATGTGTAATCATGTGATCGTTGTCAGCGTACTGGAAACCTCACTAGGCGTTCTGAAATGCCTTTGAATAACATTCTTGAGGTGGAGTTGTTTGATGTTTGGGGTGTCGATTTTATAGGACCGTTTCCTTCTTCTTACGGGAACAAGTACATCTTGGTCGCCGTAGACTCTCCAAGTGGGTGGAAGCCATTGCCACCCCCACTAATGATACAAGAGTAGTAGCTCGGTTCTTCAAGAGAGTTATTTTCCCTCATTTTGGGACACCCCGTGTGTTGATTAGCGATGGAGGGTTACATTTTATAGAAGAGAAGTTCGAGTCTATGTTGAAAAAGTATGGTGTGCATCATCGTGTAGGTTTGTCATATCACCCCCAAACTAGTGGGCAAGTAGAGATCTCTAACCGTGAAATCAAGTCCATCCCAGAGAAAACGGTTGCAAGATCAAGGAAAGATTGGGCTAACAAGTTGGATGATGCTTTATGGGCGTACCGGACTGCTTTCAAGACTCCCATTGGTACCACCCCCTATAGATTGGTGTACGGAAAAGCTTGCCATCTCCCCGTTGAACTTGAGCATCGCGCTTATTGGGCTATCAAGGCCCTCAACTTTGGTTTGCATGCTTCGGGAGAGAATAGAATGTTACAACTTGCAGAGTTAGATGAGCTTTGCCTTGATGCGTACGAAAGTTCTAAGTTATACAAGGAGAGAACCAAGAGGTGGCATGACAAGCACATCCAAAGGCGTGAATTCAAGGAAGGAGAATTAGTCCTATTGTTCAACTCCCGTCTCAAGCTATTTCTGGGAAAACTCAAATCCAGGTGGTCTGGATCATTCCACGTCACCAAGGTCTTCCCCTATGGTTCTGTAGAAGTTTGGAGCGAGGGGAGCGGTACATTCAAGGTGAATGGGCAAAGGTTGAAACATTACCGAGCTGGAATACCCGTTCAAGGGAATCAGGTTTATAACCTTTCCCTTTCTTCTTCCTACTGAGTTGTTGAAGGAAGTCTAGCTATAGACTATAAATAAAGCGCTTCTAGGGAGGCAACCTAAGTTTATGTTGAAATGACATAGAACTGAAACCCGATCTGGTTTACATAAACCAGGTCGGGTCCAGAAAAAAAAATTAAAATAAAATAAAATAAAATAAATAAGAAATCTTCTGGAAAGGAAACCCGGTCGGGTTTTCCAGATACCCGGTCGGGTTTAGAGGGAAACCCGATCGGGTCTTCGAACAGCCGGTTTTTAAATTCCTTTTTCACTTCTCTTCTCCTCCATTTTCCCCCATAACCATTCTCCAAGCTTTCTCTCTCTAAATTTTCACCATCTTTCATCTCTTCAAAACTCCATCGAAATCCCACCATTCTCTTCCCCTTCCTCTCTTCTTCAACATCCATCCTTCAATTTTCACTCAAAACCCTAACATTTTCTCTCCTCCAAAAGGGCTCCATTTTCTTTCAAATTCAAGGATGTCAAAGAGGCAAAGGTCTACAACTCGTGGTGCATCATCTTCTCGCGGAGGAAGCCGTCAAACACCAATTCCTTCCGACCCGAAGTACCCCGATATCATCTTTCGAGATGAGCATCAACATAAAAAGTTTCTTCAGGTTAAGGTACGGCTTATTCTTCCCTCACATTTTTTCTGTCATGAATCTTTAAGAGAACTTGGAATTTACAATGCTATGTCAAATATGTGTGCTGCACTGAATTTCAATACTATGTTCAACGTGTATTATAATTCTCATCCTGCATTAGTTTATGAATTCTTAAGTTCTTGTGAGGAAGCAGTATTAAATGGTGTGTATGGCATGTCCTTCCGTCTGTTCAATGTTGATCGATTTTTGTCTTGTGCTGCACTTGGACAACTCTTTGGGCTAGATCCTGATTGGGGAATTTTGAAGGGTGCTTCGGGTCAATCTGCCTATGTAATTTGGAGAAAAATAACCGGAAAGCAGAAATTTGACCCAAAGCATCTAACAATTGCGAATGTGCAACATCCGGTGTTAAGAATTTTCCTGAAATTTCTATCTATAACTTCGTTTGCCCGGCATGATCATAGTGCATCTAGGTTAAATCATGTTGCATTTTTGGCTCACGCTCTTAGGAGTAACGCCGATCCTCACCATGCATTTCCTATGAAAATGGTGAAAAATTTGACCGGATTGAACTCAAGGCATTTTAAGTCAGAACTTTTAATTGGTGGTATTATCACTTGCATTGCTGTCCATTTTGGTTTTGTAGACTCTGTTGAGAGGCACCCTGATGCCTTGCTCACAACCGGCTTCCTCAAGCATGCTAACTATATTACGGACCAAACCGGTCCTTTTCTTTGGCATGCTGGGAGGAGAACAATTGTGTTGGCCTCTTAGGTTTTGATGATGACTTCACTTTTAATAAACAAACATGTTTTAGAGAGTGTTTTGTAGGTGAATATCCGATTTTGTTGAAATCGTTGATGAAGCCTATGACTTGGTTCGTGGAAGTTGTACGTGTCTTAGAATATCCAAGAAGTTAGATAAATGCTTAGGACGTTAAAGGTAGACAGACGGTCTACTGTTCCCAAAGTTGACAATCTGACTGAAGTTGTAGATGAAGACAGTATACTGTTCCCACGTCGCAGGTCTGAAGAAAAACATCGGCTGGAAAATTGCGAATTAATTATTTTCTGTTTTTAAGTTGATGTAACGGTTAAAAATTAAATTAATTGCTTAATTAATTAATAAATTGGTTGGAAAACTATTTTTAGGTTATCTAAAAATAGCCTAAGACTTATTCTTTTTAAGATTGAGATCTCCTATTATTTAGGATCTTGTGTTTTAATTCCTATGCTATTTTTAGCTTGAGGAAACCGTTTTCCTCTTTGAGTAAATGACAGCCGGACGTTTATTTTTTGGCAAGACCACTATCTTTTTCTTTTGAGAACGTGGAGGATAGTGGTAGGTGTGTCTAAGGTAACTGCTGGCTGTTCCCACTATAAATAGGAGGAACTTTGCTCAAACCGGGAGGAATCCAAGAGTGTCCATTAAGGGAGATCAATTAAGAAAAATATTTTCAGTTTTTAAATGCAATTAATTTATTATATTTTTCTTAAAGCAATTATTTAATTTTTATCCTCTTGAGAATTTGGCCTTGTAAGGGTATTTGTGTATTTTGTTGTAACTAGACTTAAGGGAAGTCTAGGGGAATAGAGAAGCTTCAATAGAAGCGTGAGAAGAGAAAGAGAAGGAGAAAGAGAAGAGAAAGAGAATTAGGCCTAGAGTAGAGAAGCTTCAAGTGAAGCAAATTGTTTTATGTGATTGTAATTGATTGCCTAAAACATAGTGAGAATTTTGAAATCCCGGGAGGTCGTGGTTTTTCCTTCTTATTAGGCCAACAAGGTTTCCACGTAAAATCTTTGTCTCCTTTTATCTTTTTCATTTTAAGTTTAAGTTTTATTTTATTATAATTTCGCAAAATTAGAGGCAAAAATCTTAAACTCAATACACAACAATTCACCCCCCCCCCCCCCCCCCCCCCCCCCTCTTGTTGCATTCGATTATCAATTTGCATTTCTACAATTGGTATCAGAACAGTGTTCCTCATTTAATCAGGAAACCCTGAGAGTAGTATCCTATTCCCTGGCAAGATGTTGAAGATGAACGAACGTATGGAAGAAGGGTACTCTACGCAAAGGCCACCCATGTTCGATGGGAAATTCTATACCTACTGGAAAAATAGGATGGAAATTTTCATAAAGGCCGAAAATTACCAAGTATGGAGAGTAATTGAAATAGGAGATTTTGAGGTGACGAACATCAACTCCAATAATGAATCAATTCCAAAACCGATCAATGAATATGAAAAGGAAGACTTTCATAAGATGGAGATGAACGCTCTTGCTATCAAGCTACTTCACTGTGGTCTCGGGCCAAATGAACATAATCGCATCATGGGTTGTAAAACGGCAAAGCAGATTTGGGACCTGCTGGAAGTTACCTATGGAGGCACCAGTGAAGTGAAGCGCTCCAAGATTGATCTACTAATGTCCAAATATGAAAGGTTCGTCATGGAACCTAGAGAGAACATTCAAGAGATGTTCACCAGGTTCACAAATATCACGAACGAATTAGTCTCTCTAGGTAAGATCATTCCCGTTGATGAACAAGTTAGGAAAGTACTTTGAAGTCTCCCTCAAGACGAACGCTGGAGAGCTAAGGTCACAGCCATCCAGGAATCAAAAGATTTCACCAAATTCAATTTGGAAGAGCTGGCCGGTTCCCTCATGACTCACGAGTTACATTTAGGAACAGCTGACAGTACCCGAAATAAAGGCTTGGCTCTAGCGGCAAATGATCATGAAGAATCAGAAACTAATGAGAAGGAGACTGCTATGTTAGTAAGAAAATTCAAAAAATTCTTCAGAAATAGCAGATATGGTAATCAAAGACATAACAAAGAAAGAGGAACTGCTAACACGAAGACAAATTTTGAATGCCATAAATGTGGAAACACTGCCCACTTCATCAAGGATTGCCCTCAATGGAAGAATGACAAGGGCAAGGGAAAGGCAAGAGAAGCTGGAAGACAACCCAAGAAAGGAAATTTCAAAACAGATTTTCGTAAAGCGATGATCGCAGCCTGGGTTGATACCGAAAGTGAGGCTGGAATAGAAGCTCCAGTAGAAGAAGAAACAGCAAATCTATGTCTCATGGCATCTCATCACAGCAAGGATGAAGAGTCCAAGGAAAAAGAGGTAATGTCTTCTAGCTCATTTCCTAAACACCTGGTTAAATTTAGTAAGAATAAGTTAATTAAGTTGCTCTTGGAAACACAAGAGAAATCAGATAAACAAAATACTAAGTGTCTCCAAATTAAGAAAGACCTCAACTCAAGTAAAGATCATGTTTCCTACTTAAATTCATTTAGGATCGATATGCAAAGCAGATTTTTTAACCTGCTGGATCAGAATGTTATTTTGAAAGAAACAATTGAAAAAATGAAGCAGGAATTTATTATTCTTAATGTGGAAATAAATCAATATAAATTACTAGGATTAAGAAGAGACGTAAATGATGTATCCACTCATATGCTTAGCACTGAATTTCAAAAGTTGAAATTAAAATTAGAATCCTGTGAAAAAGAAAATGAAAATCTGAAAAATAAATTGAACTTAAAAGGAGAAGGGAAAATCAATGAAGTTCCCAAATGGATTCTGAATGCTAAAACAAAGAGTAAAGAAGGCCTAGGCTACGTTAAGAATAATAGGAAGAAAAAAGTCTACATAGATCTCCCTAGTAGTAAAGTCTGTTCCTTTTGTGGCAAAACTGGACACCTGAAAAATCAATGTGTAAAAAGGGAACAGCATACCAAAGCAAATAAAAATTATGTCGAACGCATATGGATTAAGAAATGTGATTCAAGTATTATCGACAGGGAACCCAAGGATGACTGGGTTCCTGAACCTAACCATTAATTTGCTTTGCAGGTTCAAGTGAGGGGGAACAACTCATGGTATCTCGACAGTGGGTGTTCCAAGCACATGACGGGTGACAAATCTAGATTTCTCTCACTTGAAGCCTATGATGGGGGAACAGTAACCTTCGGTGACAATATGAAGGGTGAGATAATCGCCAAAGGAAAGGTTGGAAGGTCATGTTCTCATGCCATTGACAATGTTTTTTTAGTCGAGAATTCAAAACACAATCTGCTAAGTATTTCTCAATTTTGTGATAAAGGTAACTCTGTTAAGTTTACTTCTGAACGATGCATAATTTCTAGGAACGACACAGGAGATACTGTGCTAGAGGGAATCAGAAAAGGGAACACTTATGTAGTGGACCTGGACACTGTTCCCAAAACCAGTCTAACATGTTTAAGTGTCATAGAAGAAGACCCACTACTTTGGCATAAGCGTCTAGGTCATGCTAGTTTTACATTGATTAATACATTAAGATCAAAAGACCTAGTTAGAGGACTAACAGCTATAAAATTCCTTAAGGAAGAAATTTACGATCCTTGTGCCAACGGAAAACAAGTGAGGTCATCTTTTAAATCAAAGAATATGGTGACTACCGCTAGACCACTAGAATTAATTCATATGGATCTATGTGGACCAATAAGAATACAGAGCTGTAGCGGCAAAAAAATATGTATGTCATTGTTGATGATTATAGTAGATTCACTTGGACTTTGTTTTTAGTAAGCAAAGATGAACCCTTTGATGAATTTGTTTCCTTCGCAAACAAAATACAAAAATCTACCAATAATCAAATAATCCACATAAGGTCTGATCATGGAAAAGAATTTGAAAATTCAAATTTACTATGTATTGCAATGAACATGGAATTAATCACAATTTTTCCGCACCTAGAACACCCCAACAAAATGGTGTGGTAGAAAGGAAAAATAGAACTTTAGAAGAAATGGCCAGAACCATGTTGATTGCTAGCGGTTTACCTAGAAATTTTTGGGCTGAGGCCGTTAATACTGCTTGTTATATTATGAATCGTGTGTTAATAAGACCAATCTCTTCAAAAACACCCTATGAATTACTCAAAGGTGTTAAACCAAACATCTCTTATTTTCGTATATTTGGATGCAAATGTTTTGTATATGTTAATGGAAAACGAAGTATAGGCAAGTTTGATGAAAGAAGCGATGAAGCAGTATTTCTTGCTACTCATCACATAGTAAAGCTTACAGGGTATATAATAAAAGAACAATGAGTGTAGAAGAGTCAGTTCATGTCATTTTTGATGAAACTAACTTCTCAACAAGTGGACAGGAAAACAACCATGTGAAAATAGGTCTTGCTCATCTAGAAGATGATGATGAAGAAACGAAAATGCTAGATGAAGGAACAGCAGGTGAACAGCTGATCCCAGAAGAGGCAGAAAGGAACGATAATAATCAGGAACAGACAACATTTCAGGAACAGCAGACTGTCTCCAATCCAGCTGTTCCCACAGACGAGCAAGCAGATCCAGAAGCTGAATAGAACAATAATCAAGCAGATGAAACAGAACATGCTTCTGTTCCCACAAGAGAATTTGTGCCTAAGCCTTGGAAATATCAAAGTTACCACCCTCTTGATTTGATTATCAGTAATATAAATAAGGGAACGCAAACCAGGTCCCAAATCAGAAACTTTTGTGCACACTTTGCGTTCCTATCATCACTTGAACCTAAAAACCACGAGGAGGCTCTAAAAGATTCCGAATGGATAGTTGCCATGCAAGATGAGTTCAATGAATTCGAAAGAAACAAAGTATGGCACTTGGAACCCAAACCAAAACACAAAAAGGTAATTGGTTTAAAATGGGTATTTCGGAACAAATTAGATGAGCACGGAATAATTGTAAGAAACAAAGCAAGGCTCGTGGTCAAAGGGTACAACCAACAAGAAGGTATTGATTACACCGAAACTTTTGCTCCGGTAGCAAGGTTAGAGGCTATTAGAATTTTAATCTTTTTTGCTGCATTTATGAACTTTAAATTATATCAAATGAAAGTGAAATGTGCCTTTTTAAATGGCTTTCTTGATGAAGAAGTTTTCGTTGAACAACCCCCAGGTTTTGAAAATACCTCTTGTCCTGATCATGTCTACAAGCTTGATAAAACTTTATATGGCTTGAAGCAAGCCCCTAGGAATGGTACGAAAGACTGTCAAAGTTTTTGATTCAAAATAACTTTATTAAAGGAAAAATTGACAAAACCTTATTCTTTAAGAATAAAGGTTATGATATTTTGGTTGTTCAAATTTATGTTGATGATATTATTTTTGGTGCTACTAATGACTTGTTATGTAAAGAATTCGCCAATCTTATGGGCACAGAATTTGAAATGAGCATGATGGGAGAACTAAATTTCTTCCTTGGTTTACAAATTAAACAAACTAAAAATGGTATTTTTATCCATCAACAAAAATACATAAAAGAACTTCTTAAGTATGGACTAGACAACGCTAAGACAAACCACACACCCATGGCTACAAATGTTAGATTAGATGAAGACCTAAATGGGATTAATGTAGATCAAACAATGTATCGAGGCATGATTGGTTCTTTATTATATCTAACAACTAGTAAACCTGATATTTCTTTAGTGTTGGTTTATGTGCTAGATTTCAATCCAACCCCAAAGAATCACATTTTACAGCAGTAAAAAGAATTCTGAGATACTTGAAGGGAACAGATGACTTGTCCCTATATTATCCTAAAAGTGATGTCTATGATTTGAAAGGTTTTAGTGATGCAGATTATGCAGGTGATCTAGTTAATAGAAAAAGTACATCAGGTATGGTACAATTTCTTGGCTCATGTTTAGTTTCATGGAATTCCAAGAAACAAAACACTGTTGCATTATCCACAGCCGAAGCAGAATACGTAGCAGCAGCAGCTTGCTGTTCCCAAATGCTTTGGATAAAACAGCAGCTAAGAGATTTTGGTATTAAATTTGAATGTGTTCCTATTTATTGTGATAATACCAGTGCCATATGTATATCTAAAGATCCAGTGCATCATTCACGAGTAAAACACATCCACATTAGGCATCATTTTCTTAAAGATAATGTTGAAAATAAAAATATTGTTGTAAAGCATGTTAACACTAATGAACAAGTCGCAGATATCTTGACCAAACCGCTTCCGAGGGAACAATATGAAAAGATGAGATTGGAACTTGGTATGATCAAGCTCCACTAAAGTTGAAAGCAAGAATTCTCCATGAAGCATCATGAAATTGAAAAGGTGAAATCAACCACAAAATCTTGATTGAAAATCAATTATTGAAGGTATCAGGTATACAGTTAATAAAGTACGTACTATGAATGTTTTCTTGATTGCATGTTTTAATTTGATCAGACCAAAGCAGTGTATATTCGCTATTTTTCTTAATATAATACAAAATAATATAATATAATAACATCATTCATTTCTTTCATATTTTCTTACTAATATATGGTCAACTTAAATCAAAATAATGGGAATTAGTTTATTTGGATACGTCCCAACTCTTCATCAATACTTGATTTCAAATGTAATGATTAAAGCTTTTAAAGGATTGGAGCTTTGGGTAACCGTCATTTCAACCCTTTATTAAACCCTTCTCTTACATCACAACACTCACGCTTTCTCATCTTCCTCAAGCAACCGTCATCTACCTTTCCTCTCAAAACTTTTCAAAATCAAAATGAAAACCCCAAGATCCTCAAAATCCAGCAAGAAAACCCCAAAATGCGGTAAAAATTCACAACCACAACCTCTCAGTGTGGTTCATCCTCCACCTTTACTTGATGCTACACCATCCTCAACTGCTGAAACTACAAATGAAACACCTAAACCCTCCACTGAGCATGCCGGTACCAAACGCCAAATCCCCACTCCAAAAGGTGGTTCATCTTCTAGGATAGCCAAGCGTTCGAAGCATGTTGATCCTAACAGTGCTGAAGAAGTATCAAAAGAGATGTCAGTAGGGTTCGGGTTAGATAAGTACTGGTATGATTCTACTCATTTTCCTCAACGGCATGACATTTTACAAAATCAAGAATGGGAGGTATTGATGTTCAATTTTAGTTGCAACTCAATTTTTCCAAACCTTGTGCGAGAATTTATTTTAAATTTCTCTAATGATTGTGGGATGTGTTCTAGTACTGTTAAGAACGTAAAAATAGAATTTAATAGTGCTATATTGGGGGAATGGTTAAATGTTCCTAATGTTGGATTTGATACTTACTATGTTGGGTCGAAGATAGCATTCTCTGGCATTAATGAACGAACAATTCTGAAATTTTTAGGGGTAGATCAAAAGAAGGGAAATATTAGTCACAACGTTTTGTCTCCTTTGCATAAATTACTGTATAACGTTGCACGCAGATTCATATTACCAAGAAATTTCAAACGCAGTGAAGTGAGTTTGCGTGATGCCACCTTAATTTACTGTATGGCAAATCATATTAAGATAAATTTTCCATCATTGATGATATCTCATTTATATGATTGCATTGAAAAGAAAAGTTTTGTTGGTTATGGAGGACTATTGACTTGGATTTTTAGAAAATTTGATGTATCTTTGGAAGGTTTGGAGTTCCCAATGGGTCCTAACATGAAAATAGGTGCTAAATGTTTACAAAATTTGCACCTAAAACTAAATGATGAGGGGATGTTAATGCATAATTTAGAGGAGGTTGTTGAAATTGAATCAGAAGAGGAAGGGGTTGAGGAGGAAAAAGAGGAAAAGGAGAAATCAAGGAAGGAGGAAAAAGAGAAGAAGGAGCAAGAACCTGTTCCCACTGACAACGTTGAAAAAGGAGAAAAAGGGGAACAGGGTGAAAAAGCAAGTAAGGGGGAACTAGGAGAACAAGAGGAAGCCTTGGAAGATAATGTTCATCACAATGTCTTTAGTGGTTCAAGTGATAAAGAGATTGTGATAGCAATGAGAAAAAAGTCTAAGTCAATTCAGAGGAAGAGTAGGAGGTTAACTTCGAAACGCAAGGCTACTATGGTTGATGAAACCACATTTGACACCATACCTGAGTCTACATCTAACAAACCTTCTTCTCCCAAGCCATCCACTCCACCACCACATCAAAATCCATCACCACCTCAATCACCTATTCACTTTACATCACCACCATCTCAGTCTTCACCAGGTACTGGTTGTGCTAATCCTGACTCTGTTCCTGCAGCTTCTTCAAACTTCATTCTCTCCAAGCTCCTTGACCTACAGTCTCAATTTACTGCTTTTCAAGATGAAATTCGAGTCTCACTTGCTTCAATCGTTGATCAACTTACCCTGATGGAGAACCGTCTTGGTGCAAAGTTGGATACTGTTGAAGTGCAGACCGAATACATAGATGAAGAAAAGACTGCTCCTTGATTCCTCTTCCCATGTTTTTAATGATTTGTTGGCTCTAACATTTATCAAACAATTTCACTTTTGGTTTTGTACCATATGGGGTACAAAATTGTATTTGTTTTGTTGAACAACTGCTACATTTTCTTTCTTGCTTTTATTTCTGGTCTGTGATGATTAACTATATGCATATTTGGACTGCTATTTATGGTGCATGCTTTCGTTTACTGTTTCTTATTTTCCTCTATGACAAATCTATATGGTTTGTGCTGTGGTTTGATACTCCCAATTCTTTTTGATTGATGACAAAAGGGGGAAGAGAATGCACAAACTTAAGAGAAGCTGTGAATACACTGTCTCCATATCTTTATTGATTTATATTGCTACAACAATGGAAGTTAATGTGCATAAGTGAGATAATTGTGATAGGAAATGAAATCAGCTTAAATTCATCTGAGTTGTTAAGTTTATGAATACTTTGATCAAGTGTTGTTCTGAATTTGTTTTCTTCAAAGCTGTTTCTTTTTATAATACTTATGGATTGGTGTGTTAATTTGGATTTTATTTGAAAACATATTTGGCATTATGTTTTTAATATAGAGTAAATTATTTTATGCATGCTTGGTAAATTATATTGTAACGAGTTGATTTGCTAAGTTATTTAGAGTTGCTTTAATCTCTAGTATGCTCTAAAAATTTTGTTTTACTCTATTTTACTTAAATTTGTTTATAAGTTTGTCTTCATCAAAAAGGGGGAATTTGTTGGCCTCTTAGGTTTTGATGATGACTTCACTTTTAATAAACAAACATGTTTTAGAGATTGTTTTGTAGGTGAATATCCGATTTTGTTGAAATCGTTGATAAAGCCTATGACTTGGTTCGTGGAAGTTGTACGTGTCTTAGAATATCCAAGAAGTTAGATAAATGCTTAGGACGTTAAAGGTAGACAGACGGTCTACTGTTCCCAAAGTTGACAATCTGACTGAAGTTGTAGATGGAGACAGTACACTGTTCCCACGTCGCAGGTCTGAAGAAAAACATCGGCTGGAAAATTGCGAATTAATTATTTTCTGTTTTTAAGTTGATGTAACGGTTAAAAATTAAATTAATTGCTTATTAATAAATTGGTTGGCAAAACTATTTTTAGGTTATCTAAAAATAGCGTAAGACTTATTCTTTTTAATATTGAGATCTCCTATTATTTAGGATCTTGTGTTTTAATTCCTATGCTATTTTTAGCTTGAGGAAACTGTTTTCCTCTTTGAGTAAATGACAGCCGGACGTTTATTTTTTGGCAAGACCACTATCTTTTTCTTTTGAGAACGTGGAGGATAGTGGTAGGTGTGTCTAAGGTAACTGCTGGCTGTTCCCACTATAAATAGGAGGAACTTTGCTCAAACCGGGAGGAATCCAAGAGTGTCCATTAAGGGAGATCAATTAAGAAAAATATTTTCAGTTTTTAAATGCCAATTAATTTATTATATTTTTCTTAAAGCAATTATTTAATTTTTATCCTCTTGAGAATTTGGCCTTGTAAGGGTATTTGTGTATTTTGTTGTAACTAGACTTAAGGGAAGTCTAGGGGAATAGAGAAGCTTCAATAGAAGCGTGAGAAGAGATAGAGAAGGAGAAAGAGAAGAGAAAGAGAATTAGGCCTAGAGTAGAAAAGCTTCAAGTGAAGCAAATTGTTTTATGTGATTGTAATTGATTGCCTAAAACATAGTGAGAATTTTGAAATCCCGGGGGGTCGTGGTTTTTCCTTCTTATTAGGCCAAGAAGGTTTACATGTAAAATCTTTGTCTCCTTTTATCTTTTTCATTTTAAGTTTAAGTTTTATTTTATTATAATTCCGCAAAATTAGAGGCAAAAATCTTAAACTCAATACACAACAATTCACCCCCCCCCCCCCCCCCCCCCTCTTGTTGCATTCGATCATCTATTTGCATTTCTACAAATTGTTTTACCATCAAGGAACCTTCCCCCACTTTCCCCTGATTTGCCTCACTACTTGTTATTTCCTCCTGCTGATTTTGTGGTTGAGGAGGAATATGATCATTTAGCACTGGAAGATCATGAGGAAGAGGAAGACATTAATGACTTCCCTCAACCTCGCGACCCTCTACTCCTTTTGAGTATTCCTACTATCCCCCATTCTTATAACCACTTTCAACGGGCTGTCATGACCCAATTTTCTCACATGAACACCCGGCTAGATGACGTTTCTCAGCATATGGCTTAGTTAGAGCTTGACCAGCGTCGAGCTCTTGAGCCTATTTACGGCCAATTCTATCAAACCGATGTGTTTCCTCAAGGGTTTTCTGAACACCCGTCTTGGTTTGACCCTACTAGATGGGGCGGTCCTTCTGGTTCGGGAGGTGGTGGTTCGGGCCAGTAATCATTTATTTGATCTTGTGCCAAACACTGAGGACCGTGCTTGGACTGGCTTGGGGGGGGGGGGGGGATAATCACTTCTCATTCACTCACTCACTCATGCATCTATATAGTTTTCTCATTTTCAGCATATAGAGTTAGGTTTTATTTTTCGCATGGACAAAAAAAAAAAAAAAGAGTGTTATGGCTTGATGAGAACTGTTGGAATCTCCTGTATATGAGTAACACTGTCCTTTCCCCTAAAATGAATTTTGCAAAATGTTTTGACTGGTATTTTGGCATGTGATACTGTTATTTGGATATCAGAGGCAAACCGCAGACACTCTTAATTTGAGAACTAGTTAAGTGGCATTTAATTGCCTCATGAGCATGAGTAGGTTAGCTGGTGAGTAGGCCTAATCAAATGTGTGTGCATCATCTGCTAGGATGCCCATTAGGGGCTAGACTGATCTTGACTTTGCTTTACTCCTCCTAGAATTTGACTAGATGTACCTTGTTGAAAATGATTTTCAGGCTTAGATGTTACTTGAAACCACATGGACTAAAAAGCCACCTTGCACTACTTGACTTTAGGTTTTTTCCCTCTTGAGCTTGAGCCTATTTTCTATCAACCCGCATTACTAAAGCTCCATGATCCCAAAATTTCCCCCTCTACACCTTAGGAAGTGAATTGGTTATTTGAGTTTGATGTTGGTTGTTGGTGTGGTTACCAGTCCATAACTGTAAAATATCGAGTTTCTTTTAAATTCCTTTGTATATAGATACCCATAAGTATTATTTCTTTAAAAAAAAACAACAACAAAAAGAATGTGATTTTTGTTTGTAGTTATAAGTTCAAATAAAAGGGGGTTATATCTTGTTCTGCTAGAAGCTCGAAATTTCGTTGGTTAGGTTCATTTACGATTAACTGTATGATGTTCATGCTCGAAGTGTGTGTAGTTGTGAGAAAAGAGTTTTCACTCCCTATTGTCCCTACTAGGTCTCATATTTTTAGCACGACCAATAACCTTAGCCAACGTTACTCCCGTTATTAGCCTGATTTGATTCTCTTGGTAGTTGAAGTCTTTTGCGAAGGAGAAGGATAGCAAAGCTAAAGTGAAAGTCTTTAGAATGTTGTTTGCATTGGAGAGATCCTTTTGTCCTTCTGAACACATGAGTGTGAGAGTTGGGAGGGAAACACTGCTGGGGAATGGAAGTAGTCATTTTTACTACTTGGGTGTGTGTAATGAGTCCTAAAATCATCGACAATGGAGTGGTGAGTTGCCCCGTGAGTACCTCCTCATTTGATCTATGATGCGTTTACGATGGCCTTAATTGGTTACCTTTTGGATGAATCGTGAAAGCCTGATTGCGCTATGATATTCCGGATTGATGTTGAGTGCGCCTAAATGCCGAGTCGTTTGAAGTTGCTTTTAAATGAATTTCGAAAACTTTTGGGGAAGAACTTTGTTAATTTATATGATCTCCACTTTTCTTTGATGGTCCATTTGCTTGGGGACAAGCAAGGGTTTGGCTTGGGGGAGTTTGACCTATGCACTTTGTACTATATTTTTATGCTCCTTTCCCTCGCATTTTATGGCATTTTGATGTGTGATTTTGCATTTTTCATGTGGTTTTACGCTTGGTTGGAGTTTTTTTTGTGTCTTTGATTATTTCAGGCCATTTTACTCCACTCTTGTATTGGAAGCGGATCACTTCTGAGCATTAGAATGCGTGCTTCGAGATTTGGCAGAGTTCGAGACCGCACTACGGCACTTTTGTGAGCTCACGGGGCCATTCGGATATGCTTTTAGTCCCGTTAGGTCTCGTTTGTACTTTTGCCGCGTTCTAATGAAGAAAAGTAAGCACAAAATGATGGGCCCGGGCAGGTATTTTCATACCTGGGTGATTTCAAGTAAGAAATAGAAAAGTAAGCCTCCAAGCCCAGGACCCGGTCAGGTATACTCTAAAACCGGTCGGGTCTATCGATAATCATTTGCATAAGTATTCAGCATACGGACCCGATCCGGTCTTGCCTAAACCCGGTCCGGTCCTGCTTTAATAACTGTTTTCCGCACAGTTTATATTTTATTATGAGGGAATGTAATAGGGGGGAGGCGAGGAGTGACGTTTTCTATGGGGGATATTTTTAATTCTTGACTTTCGGAGCAAAAACTTTGTAACTTTCAAATACTTTCGTTCATCCTTTAGTATTCAACTTCAAGTATTATTTCTTTATCCCTTCCTTGTTATTACTTTTAATCATGTTTTCTTTAATTAATTCTTGTTTTGTTGCATTTGATATGTGTGAGTAGTTTCTTAATCTAGGGTTAGATGGAACCCTAGTCATGATGTTGATGATGAATTATTGAATCCCAATCCCTTTTTGTTATGTATAATCCTTGTTCATGCTTGGTTTCTTATGCTAGTTAACTCACTTTTTTCAATAGAAATTTTGGAAATTGTGGTTAACAATTCATTCAATCGTTAACGAAAGTTAGAGTTGAATAAATTGCCTTTTAGATCAAGGGCTTGATAATCTTCATGAAAATAGATTGATTTGATTGTTGGATCTTATAGAATACTATGTTCAATGTCATTACTATACTTGATTCCATGAAAATAGGTTTGATAGTATGGCAGTGAAACTAATAGTCTTTGAAAGGAGTTATTAGTATCTTTAATGGGGTATTCGTCCTATTGAACTTGGTTATGATTGTTGTAGGGGTAGTAGGATCTCATTGTCATCATATCATGCTAGTGGGGAAGTTTATCCCTAGATGTTTTAGTATCATTGATTTACCTTTCTAATTTAATTGTTTGTACTCCAATCAATTAGTTAGTTTAGACATATATTCTCTAAAATTGTGTGTTACTTAGGATCAATTGGTAGCCGGAAAATAATCATTTACTACATTGTTCCCTGTGGATTCAACCCTAACTGCTGCTATACTAGTTGCATATTAGGATTTATTTGGTAGTACATAAACGACTTATCAAGTTTAAAATAATTTAAATAAAAGTGTTAAAGTCGTTAAAATAACCGTTAACGAAAATAATTAAGAAGATAAGAATTTTTAAACGCAAAGTTTTCGTAAACCAAAAGTTAATTGAATGATTTTGAATTTTTTTTTATAGAATTATCGAAACTTTTGGACTAAAATAAAATTTCTTAGAAATAATAAAAATTTAAAACTTTATATCCGGAGTAGTTTAAGAAATCGAGCAAGTATTAGGAATTGAAAGAAAATTAAATAATTAAAGAACTTTGAAAATCGAATTGGAAATTAAATCAGAAATTAAATCAATAAAGATATAGTTAGTTGGAATATAAGATTTTATAAATTAGATGAAGTTGGAGCTTAGAAATCGAGGATTAGGAATTAAATTGAAGGAATTAAGAATTAGTCGAAAATGATTAAGATTAGGAATTTCGAGTCTGTTACAAATTTAGCGTTCAATCACTAATTTTTATTTAAGTACACATATAATACTAAAATAAGTTAGTTTTATTAAATCAGAAACATTAAATGATAAATTATTATAAATATTTATTAAAGTATTTGTTTAGTATGAAACTTAGAATATAAATAAATATGTGGGAAAATAATATGATACCAGAATGGAGGGTTGAATGATAATAAAAATAATAATACTCTGAGATATAAGATGAGATGACTATAAACCCGAGATGTATATATAGTCCAAATATGAGAGTTGCCAAGGACGTCAAAAACCTGCAACCATAAGGGAAGACTAATCTGGAGGTGATTTCAAGAAAGCTCATTCAGCGCTCAAGTCGGTTCGGGAACGATGATGAGAAGAATAAACATAAAGTATTTTGTAGAGATGAATTGTGTACCCTCCTTTATGTTGATAAGAGCAACTATTTATATTGATTCCTACTTCCACTCAGGCACGGGAAGTGGTTGCAACTCCCCTGGAGTGCGTTGGTGGTCAATCTTGACCTACTGACATACTAGACATCGAGCTATGAAGTCCTCGACATCTCTCTTCGTGCTTATCCACCAAAAGTATTGTTTCAAGTCTACCAACATCTTATCTTGCCCCGGGTGAACAAAGTACATAATCGAAAATTGATACCCATAGGACTAGTTTCTATGATATGTTGCCTAATTGATTAATATGGATGGTATAAGGTTTGGGTACAATTTGATGCCCATAGGACTAGTTTCTATGATATGTTGCCTAATTGAAATTCACTTGTACAAAGTGAATGAAATATTTATTTTAATCTCATCTTGAGTAATAAAATAAATAGGTAATTCTAGGTACTTCATATTTTATGGGTCGTTGCTCAACTTTAATTTTACCTCCAAAGTTTACATTACTTGTTACGATTCATAACTATGTTATGAATTAACGAGTTTCTAAGCACCGTAGAAAATTTTCAAATACTACCATCACTAATTATAGTTAGTAATGAACGAGCATATAAAAAAAATTTGGTGCTCAAAAACAACTAATGAAATCTCATTAATAACACTAGTGTTTCACTTATGCTCCATATTACTTGCACCAAATCAATTTTTGCACACTATTTATCATTCTATGGTAATTTACATATCTAGGCTATTATACGAGAAAAAAACATAGTCACGTGGAATCTTGTTTATTCGTCTCGTCACATAATATCAAATGTTTATAATTTTTAGTTGTGTATAACACTAGATATAAACGATTCAACAAATACATTGGATTGCGCAAAATATGTTTGATACAAGTATTTTGGAACGGAGAAAGTATGATTATATGATATAATATGATATGATATTATATGATGTGATGTTTTCTTAGAGGATGACCCTTGAAATTTTTGAATATTTTTATAATATTACTCCCTCCGATTCTTACTAGTAGTTCTATTTACTTTTTTATTAATATTCACTTGTCTCTTTTAATTAGTATTTTATTCTTAAACCTATAAGTTAAAATATATTCAAGTGGTATCTTATAACATTCATCTCAATACAATAATTATTAATATGAATTTTTCATAATTATTAATTATGCATAATTAAACATACTAAAAATTAAATTATGAAACGACTAGGAAAAATTAGAGAATATGATATGAATCATATGATTGATTTGATTATAAGTTTATAACCCCTCACAAGATGTCAAGTGATCTCTATACTCTTTTACTTAATCTTGCCTTTTTAAAATCCAAATCCCTCAATTGCTACCTCCCAAAACCCTAATTCATTTATCTTTATCATCTCAGATCTCTTTTTGGGCGGATGTTTAAAGAGCACTTTATGTCGTTCTCTCTATATACTCTCCACAACTCATGTAAGTGCCCAATTTCGAGTCACTTGATAGAAGTATTATTTATGTGTATTTTTCGTTTCTTGATTGATGTGTGTTGCTGATAGATTAATTTGGTTGAATATTTTGTTGTTGACCAGATTTGAGCTCTTGGTGAATGTTGTATTAAGGTACGCCTATGTTTTTGTGTTGATGAACTTGGTATAAAGTTGATTTCTTTTTGTTGATGGGTAAATTTTCTTATATAATCTGCTTTCAAGGGAAAAAGCTATGTTATTGGGTTTATTCTTCTGATAAGCAAATTAATCTGAGCCATTTATAAGTTCTCTTTGTTTGTAGATGCTGTCAATTGTTCAAAATTGTTTGTTGGTTTTGGTGAACGTAAATTAGGTTCAGGACTATTGATAGTGTGATCTTAGTTCTATAATCCCCAAAATCCGCGTAGAAGGGAGCTATTTTAGTGGCATTGTGGCAATGTAATGTTGTAATAAGGCATATCAAATCTGGAAAGCTATTTCCAATGGTAATCTACTATCTAATGTTGCTTGCTTGGTTCCATTTTGGTTGATGAGCAACGCTCACTAGTCATTGCAAGGAGGAATGTCGTCTTCTAGGATGATTTCATGTTTGAGAAAGAACTGAAAGTTGTGTATGGAACTCATGAAACTTATATACTAACTTGATGCGTTGATTCTTACCTTTTGTTGGAAGATAGAGATGTTATTACTCTCAAAAGTACATGTTACAACCTAAAGCTATAACAAGACACTTTCCTAACACACAAAGGGAAGCACAAGCAACACAACAAACTACACAATCAACAAAACCACAACCAACATCCTCCTCTTACTAACCCTACTCATATACTCTACTTCATTATCAAAGGAGTTTTGCCATCTAAATACCTTTGAAAAACTGACTAGTGTGAGCTCGAACCTCCTTAGTATACTTACACCCATTGAAAAGGTGGTCTCTAGTTTCATCTTCTTCTTCCTTACAGAAGGCTACAAGTAGCATTGCAATCAGCATCCCATATCCTCAATCTTTCAAAAGTAGGAAGTCTATTTTGAATAGCCTGCCACATACAAATTTGGCTCCTTGGGGTTGCTTTGTTATTGCACCAAACAGCCCTCCAAGCTGGTTTACTCCCTGACTCCAAGAGATCCAGATATGCCTGAGAGATACTAAATTTACCACCTTTTACCTTGCTATTCAGGATTGCCATATTCTGCACTAGATGTTTACTCTCCAGTCCTCAGCATCCAAGACACAGTACTAGGGATAGCATAATGACACACATCCACACACTTTAAATAGTATTCATTCATCCAGCGAATCTACAATCTATCCTTATTAGCAATAGACCAAAGATTTTTCAGCATAGCTGCATCATTCTAGACTTTCATGTTACACAGATTCAAGCCTCCATAGGCTTTAGGTAAACATAAAACTTTCCAAGCAATGGGGGTCCTCCTAGCTCTGTAGACCAAATGAAGTGATTGCAAGCAGACTCAACCATCTTAGTAATCTTCTATTCTTACCTTTATTATAGCTGTATACTTGTAATGCAATCCATGATTCTTTAATTGTCAAATATAGAGTGCTAAATAGATAATATAAGATTTGACAGTCTTCTACTAATCGATGCATTTGAATGTTAGATGCTAAAAGTTTTAGACATTATCGCTTAGCTATGGGGTATTTTTTGTAATTTTCCTAAATTGGGGTTTTCCTAAATGAGTTGCCTTAGTTTCTTATCTTTTAATCTTGTTTTATACAGTTCAAGGAAATTAAGTTGCAGACATACTTGCAATCTCTCGGTTCGTTTGAAGTGCTTAATATTGCCTTTGAATTGGTCTAGGATTGCTTATTTGACAAATAGTATCTGGATATGGAATCAGGACAACAATCAGGGGCATCCTTGTCTCAAAAAGGCTTGACTGATGATCTGCTCTCAAATTCCAGCAACATAAATGCCGTTAGTACTGTCAAGAAGCTTCTGTTTCGTCGAATGTTGGTGGGTGTGAATGATGGAAGATTTTTCATGGGGAACTTTCATTGCATGGATAAGCAAGGCAACATAATTTTGCAAGATGCCCTAGAGTTTCGAAGCCTAAGACGGTCATCTCCGTCACCTATGGAACAACGTGGACTTGGTCTTGTTCTCATCCCCTCATCATGTCGAACCTCTTGCCATATTGATTGCTCTGTGGATGAACAATTATCATTGCTCTTAATCAAGGACGATTAGTTGTAGTAGATGTGATTGTTCCCCTGTCCATATTTTGTTCACTATGTAGAATACATTAAAAAACATGGAATTAAGGTTTTGGCAATGCTATTAGTATTGTTAAATGCATAATAAAAAAACTTCAATTGTCAACCTATTAACCCCTGCCTCTTTCAAATTGCTTTGTGTATTAAGATGGGAAATATTTTGTATTCTTATTTCATCTCTTTTAGGATCTCGGGTATTGACAATCTCTCGAATTCCTTTAGGGAGACGGATGTTTGAGATTGAAGATGAAGAGGACTTGTTGCAAGTGGTTGTTAAGAACTGAGCTATTAAGTTGTGAATAAGTGATTGATTGCTTTTAAGTTTTGCGCATCGCAAAAGAATTCATAAACTAAGATCGGAATGTGAGAGTATAAACAAGTAATGTGGAAACAAGTAATAGCCAGTGTGCCGGAATACTTGTTCATTGAAACACATTTATTGGTTTTCTTTTTTAATTTTTTTCTACATCTTGAATTTTCATGGGTATTACTAATTCCATCTCATTTCTTCGTCTATAAATCTTGGTTCGCTATCCTCGTTTTGATAAGAGTTATTGAGCCGCTATGTGTGTTAGCTTTGGCTGTTGCCATGCCGCATGCCAGCTTCCACTTCTAATATAGTTGTATGTCCCATTCTGACTTTTGGTACTTTCTCTTTCTCGTAGGAATTTGATTATCTGATGTGGAAATTTTCATCTGCAGCTAGAAGGGACCAGTCGATTCATTGCACTTTCTTTGATATCAGCAAAACTGGTCTTTTTTGTAAGGTAAAATGTTGTGGCTTTGTTTACTAATTTCAATTAATTATGCTTTTGAAGCACCTGAGTGGTGATCCTAAATTCGTATTTGGTTCATTGGTTGTGTAGCTATCCATGTTTTTCCATTTAGTTTTGTTTCATTATATCACAAGTACTAATCACAAATCTAGAATCGCCTTGTGGTGTTTGCCCATTATACTGGCAGACTGTAGGACCATCGCTGTTTGATACCCTTTTGTCTAATACGACCCGGTGAACTGTTTGAAACTCTTGCTGGTTTTATGTTTTGGGTTTTACCGCTATGAGTTAGTGTTAGTGATCCTTCCCTCTCCGAACATATTTTTAGCTGTTCCACTCTTTCAGTACATCTGTTGAACTCTGCTATTTCTTTTTGAGCATGTGTGTGTTTTTTGGTTTGGGTTTCCACTGGTGTTCTTAACCACGCTGAAGTGTCCGATGACCGAGTCATTAAGGTTCTACTCCGTCAACAACTCAACCGAGTTGGTTAATGAAAATATAAGTAAACCGATGTGATTATAACTGTTTTTTAACCCCAATCGTTCCGATTTTCCCGGCATATTGTAAGCTGTGTTTGTTATTTTCACTTGATCTAGGTTTTGGTGCCTTCCAAGCTTGGGAGGGGTAAGTGTCTACAGCACCCTGCTCTTCCTGCATGCATAGCCTTTGTATTTCTGTTTTTCAATATTGTTCACCACTGATGGCTTGATGATTTGATGACTACAATTTCACTAAGCATGGTATGTTTTGGCTCCAAAAATAAAATAGTGCGGTAACCTTAATCCCTATATTATAAATTCAGTAGCTCTAATAATAAAAGCATTATATTTGATTTTTACTTTAACGTCATCAAGGTGATGGAATACTATTGTTGGCATGCTTAATTTCTTAACAACTAGAGCATTATATTTGATTCAATAAAACGGTGTTATTTTATCATTCTATGGATGAATTTCAAACAACAAATAAAATGGTCAATAAAACTATCAATAATACTGTTAAAACATTGCATAATATAAGTACTATTATTCAATACATATATGATGGTTTTAATAGAATATAAGAGTACTTATACTCTTTAATCATCGATTAATAATAGTGATATTGCTCTTTCCTAAACAGTTTCTGTTCATAATGGAATTGGAAATAAAGTTGTAGGTGTAATGTTTGTTTACCCTGAATGTGAAGGTGGAGAAGTTTTGATTTTGAATTATGTTTGCCAATTAATTCAATGAATGCTCTTTGAAATGACCAAGAGTTTAAGGCTTTTTTGTTATAAAAATTTTCAATTTTGTTTTAAGAATGATCAATTCAGACCTTAAAGTGATTAATTATGATCAGTTATAACTTATAAAAGAATTTAATTATAATCTTAAATGTGTCAATTATGACCTTAAATAGATTAAGTACTAAACGCATATTGAGAATAATTATAATTGGTCTGATTGGCTATTCTTCTCACATTGAGACGGTCTCGTCCAAGACTAGCTGATAAGGATTAACTCAATTTGGGCCCTTCATGAGCTGAGTCCTAGACAGTTGCACCTCAAAAACTACTCTTAGGAACGGCCCAGTCGGTAATTCAAGGTGAACCATCATCAATACAAACCTTATCACAAAAACTATTAGACGCCCACTTCGCAGACGAAGAGTGACTGCATTACAACCTTGATAACTGTATCGCAAAACCTAGAAATGGCTAGAGTTATCAATGACACATTGAGCATCTCTTTCAAGGATTATGGCTTTGCCTGCCTTTCTCCTTTGCCATCTCACAAGCCTAATTGGCTACTAGTGCCTCGGCCATACTAGGAGATCCAACATAGTTTAGAGATCTTTTGTAAAATTCATTCGCTATTAACATAGATCTTCACCTAATTTATTGTTTTAAATATTTAGTTTATTCGTATTATATAACTTTAAATACATTTTTATAAAAATTATCGACATTATTTATTTTTTTTCCTAGATTAGCAACTAAAGAGATGGATACACAATTAAAAGAGTAATAAATTATTACATATAAGAATGCATACATTTTATTTATCTAGTATTGACAAAGAAATGAAATGATAGCAAAACTTACACTTATATTTAATGCTCCTCACATATATGATTTAGATTGCAGTACCATCAGAAAAAGAGTCCAAAGCCTGCCACTTATCATTGAAATAAAACTCATAAACAGCTTTCATCCTTGGAAGCTTGTCAGGATGGTAGTTTATATGAATCACCACTGGTTTAAACTTCTTCAACTTAGGGTCTTTCCTTACAGTCTTGAATAAAACCCTACTATTCATAAAAGAGTATAAATCCATAGTCCTCTTCGAAGCATGAATCCCTTCATAGCCTGGATGAGAAGGGTAAAACAACACTTCATTAAAAACTGCTTGATCCCACCCCCCTTGCTTAGAAAGTTTATCGGTAACACGATCTAAAACCTCAATGGAAGGAATTGTCGGTCTAATATAAAAGAAACCCGAATTATATACCCAAATCCTTGTTGTATGAACATATCGAGACCAACCCATTGTTGTATCATCGAAGATGTCTGCATAACCATAAGCAGTCTTATTATCATGACCATCGGTCATTGATTCTATATCTGAATCCCGATAAAGATGATCAAATGGGTTTTGCAAATATATTATATCAACATCCGATAAGAGAACACTATAACCAAGCTGCAAGAACTCTCTTAGAATTCGAAACTTTAATCCAGAAACAGCACGGCTATCTTCTGTCTTTCCAATTGCATCGATTTGAACATCAGGGCCTCGTTTATAGACCGCCACACCATTAGATTTACAATATCTCTCAATTTTGTCATCCAAACACACAACCAAATAATTGGCTATTCCTACTTTCTTGATGCTTGATACTTGCAAATTTAACATGTCCTTCACATTAGAATTTGCTAACACAACAATAAGCTCTTTCTTCACAGCAACTCTTTTTAGTATCTTTGCTAGTTTGGGGTTCACAGATTCATCTGGTACGACAGTTGGATTCGTCTTTAAACCCTTGACCGAACCAAAAGGCCCAGCATTAGGTTGTTCGACTAACCTTAATTTCTTCTTTAGCTCCTTGATTTGTTCCCTTAATTCGACATATTTCGACCCAACAGCATCGGACTTCATTGTTTTGATTTGCTTGTTATGTTCACAATCCTGTTTTACGTGAGCAATTACAAACATTAAGTAACATAATGAGCAGGATAGTTGTCACACTCTAAAACTAGCAGTACTAATTAATCAAGACAGAAAAACTAGTTTCTTAAAAAGTATAAATGAGTACCATAAAATACACATTACAATACAATGATCAACGTTGGACCTTGCTTAGAGCAAGGGGTTGCACATGCAACCGCATCCTCAAAAAAACAAATTAAATAAATATTAGTAATGTAGGTTTTGATCCCAAAACTTCTATGTTCCAAGTATATATACACCCCTTGCAATTGAGATACACCTTAATTGATTGAAACTAATTTATGTTTTTAATACTTTTTTGATATATTGTTTTTAATACTTAACTTAAATAACATGTTACTATTATCTAATAAACGCAGTATTTAATTTTCTAAAGAAACCCACATTTTAGTATTCCATTAATATTTTGTTTACAATTAGGTAAGGTATTTAGGAATTTTTTTAGTTAATGTTTTTTTCTTTTATCTCTAATTATTTAAATTGTTGTAATATAATGGTTTATTTCTTAAAAGATTGAATTTCATAAAATCAAATTTGGTGTGAATTATTATTCAAATTAAATTGCTGAAAATAATTAAGGGGTTTTGAAAAAATTAAGTTAGACTTTTAATTATTTTTGTGAAGGATTAGTTTATATTCATAATAGTTATATTTAAGTGAGGCCAAAGATCTAATTCCTTGATTTCAGATTGTAATGGTCTATAGTAAAATGACTCATTATTTCATGCGCACTTCTTATTTGCGTGAAGTTGCATATGATGTTTGCTACATACGGTCAATTGGAAACAATCTCTTTATAAGTTTTACCACTATTAAGGATAAAATTGCGTAAATATGACACTCTAAACCCCACCCAAGGTGAGAGTCATTTAATGGCGTTGGAGCAATAGAATGTTGTACTCTTATACCAATTTATGAACTAAAGAGTAATTCAAATTGTCACTCCACGTGAAAATGATATTCTTTCTCTTGAATATAATCCAGAATTAAGAATTTCAATCCAAGTCCTACAACGTTTTATTTTACGCTATTTAATGTGTATTTAAAATTTACTTTAATCATGCTAAAAATATATATAACTAAGTAGTGCAATCACGTCCCTCAATCCCGTGGTACGCCACTGCTCCAAACTAAGATACAACAAACTAAAGGCCAATCCCTAGCCCTGTTGTTAGGAATTCAAAGCGATTCTCTAAAAAAATAAAAGAGTTATTCTTGTAAAAGACCGTCTTTCGATATGATGACCTCAAAACAAGGAGTTCATATGCTATAATTTGTTTTTTTTTTTGGGCTGTTTAATCTATATATAGAACGTCTAACACAAGAAGAAAACAAGCGACCATTTCTCTAAAAACACCCAACAAAAGTCCATTTTCTAAAAGTGATCACATTAATTAAACGTCAATCTCGATTCTAAAAGTGCAAGTGACATAGTTAAAAGACAAAAGGCACATTGTAAACGTTTTCAAAAAATGAGCTAATATTTCTCGCGTTGTAAAGATTTAAAAAGTGCATTTATCTGTTTTGAATTCAGTGATCTCCTCATCATATTCATTATCGTTAATCTTGCACCATGACATGGAACACACCAAAATAAAATTGAGATCAAAACCTTAAACATTATTCAAACCTGCAGAGAAGATTGAAAGAAGCGTTTGGTAATGGCAGTTGAAGAAGGATACGTATGGAAGAAACCATGAGGATAAAATAATGCGAAAACACAGCCCATCGAAACAAGGATTACAATGGCTATAACAATCCGAGTATTCCTATGTGATTGAACAACACTAATGTTGATGCCGCTCGTCATCACAACATCTCGACGACCCCCCTTCATTTAAAGGATATCCTTGTGATGTAGTACTGAAAAGAGTTTTGTAGTTGTGAATTCAGAATATTAATATAAGATAAGCTAAATAATCACATTATTTATATAATTATATTGTGTTAGCTATTATTTTTGTCATTAATAGAGATTTTAAGCAAATAAGTCGAATTGATTGAGGAAGACATTATTGGCTTGGCTCGGTTAACACTCAACATTTAATATTAGGCGGATATAATTTTCAATATATAAAACTTGTAAGCAATAAGATTAAGAAATTACAAACTAAAATCTCTGTAGTAATTTTCTTTTATGTTTACTACTGAAAATGTTATTTTCTTTTATGATATTTGGCTTTTAGTATCAAATTCAAATCTATAAAGAAATATTATTTATGCCATCTTCATTAATCAAGCATTAATGATATACATTTAATCTACCTTAATGGGGTGTGGTAAGTATTAAATATTCAATTTTAATTGCTTGTAGAGATGGGCATGGTCTTGACTCATGAAGCTATGAGACTGTCTCAAATTTGAGTCAAATTTAAGGCATGTGTCTAAGCGTATTCCGGCACTATGTATACGATGATACGAGTTCAAATACGGGTGTAGGCAGTAAATATAGAGTCCAAGTCATATCCTAATTATATGTAAAAAAGAAATTTCTCTGATGTTTTCTATTGATGTTTTAGATGATGGATATTATTGAATAATAAAGTCAATAGAGAAACAGTAGAGACCATAAGTATTAAAAAATATT
>NC_080053.1:17520734-17625734 GCF_026212465.1 Amaranthus tricolor
TGGGTTTATTATAGATCCTAGCTCATTTATCCAAATTATTTTTTAGAAAATAAAAATTTATTTCATTTAATTAATTTCTTAATAGCTTAGTTTTAGATTTAGTACATGAATAATTAATTTCCTTAAGATCAAAATCTACACGAAATATTTTAAAATAAATAATTATTATTAAATGAGTTGGTGTATATTCTTATTCACCAAAATAAATTAATTTTAATTGTTATTTTCATTTTTCTTTCTTTTCGCCTATAATAACAATTTAGATTATTAATTTATTTCTTTAAAATTTAAATATCACAAAATTTCACAAAAATAATTTAAATGAAAAGAAAATATAGTAACACTAAAATAAATTATTTTTTTCCAGAATTATTTATTTTTAACCCAATTTATGAATTTGCTTATTTTATGCGTTTTTTAGCAAAAATTAATAATAATATTTATACTCAACTATAATTCACAATATTAATACACACTTTATATCTCATATATATATATATATATATATATATATATATATATATATATATATATATATATATATATATATATATATATATATGTATATATATATATATATATATATATATATATATATATATATATATATATATATATATATATATATATATATATATATGTATATGTATATATATGTATATATATATATATATATGTATATATATGTATATATATATATGTGTATATATATATATATATATATATATATATATATATATATATATATATATATATATATATATATATATATATATGTATATATGTATATATATATATATATATATATATATATATATATATATATTTATATATATATATATATATATATATATATATATATATATAGATAGATATATATATATATATATATATATATATATATATATATATATATATATATATATATATATATATATATATATATATGTACAGAAAAATTTTTGTTTAAAAATATTAATATTTACTATTTTAATTAAAATTATTTCAGATTATGCGGTTTTTGACAATTAAAATGAATAATTCATGTAGATTAAATTACAACGAATTAATTCACGAAAATTTGCAGAAAAATTTAATTTGTATATACTAAACGTACCTTCGAACTCAGATTCACATTTTCATTTTCGCTTTATTTGCTGACTTCGATTTACAAACTTAGATTTAGATTTACAACAAGTGCTAAGAATGAAAGATTCACAAAAAACTTCCAAGCTTGAAAAAGAATTGTCAAAAGGTAATGCTATTATGTTCTTCCAAAAAAAGATACTATGTTATGATTAAAGGTTACTATGACTATGTATTGTTGTTGTCTTCTTTTTTGTAATTTTGAAAAAACTTTGCTGTAAATGTTAATGCTACTATGTTCTAAGAAAAAGAAACTATGTTATGACGAAAGGCTACTATGACTATGTATAGTTACTGTCTTCTCTTTTGTAATTTTGAAAAAACTTTGCTGTAAAAGTTAATGCTACTATATTCTTAGAAAAAGATATTAATCTTATGATTAAAGGTTACTATGACTATGTATAATTATTGTCTTTTCTTTTGTAATTTTGAAAAAACTTTGCTGTAAAAGTTAATGCTACTATATTCTTAGAAAAAGATACTAATCTTATGATTAAAGGTTACTATGACTATGTATAGTTACTGTCTTCTCTTTTGTAATTTCGAAAAAACTTTGCTGTAAATGTTAATGCTACTATGTTCATAGAAAAAGATACTATGTTATAACGGTTACTATGACTATGTATAGTTACTGTCTTCTCTTTTGTAATTTTTAAAAAACTTTGTTGTAAATGTTAATGCTACTATGTTTTTAGAAAAAGATACTATGTTATAACTAAAGGTTACTATGACTATGTATAGTTACTGTCTTCTCTTTTTTAATTTTGAAAAACTTTGGTTTGTTATACAGGGACTCAAACTCCAAGAACTATTACACATGTTACTCCAAATGGTTCTACATTGTGGATTCCTCATTGTGAGTTTGATAAAAAGCCATTTGTTGGTATGACTTTTGAAAACTTAGAATAAAGCCTTAGATTTTTATAGTAAATATGCTGAAATTTGTGGTTTTGATGTACGTTCATCTACTACCTAAAAAAAAGGTGTTGTCTTAAAATATTTTGTTTGTAGTAGGGAGGGTATCATAAAACCTAAACCTAAGAAAAGTGCAGATATTGTTGCACGTTATAAGAGATCAACCAAAAAAATTGGTAGTAAAGCTAGATTGATTTTGAAATATGACATAGTGAAGAGAACATACCATGTTTTAAAATTCGAAGAGGCGCACAATCATTGTCTAGTTAGCCCTACATCGCGTCAATATTTATTGGGTAATAGAAAAATGACTCTATTACACATCCTCGTTAATTGTATTCATCACGGTAGGATTCATAAAAAAAACTTTGGGTTTGTGAAAAAGGTGTAGATGAGGTTGAAGGAACATCAGGTTGAGTGACAGGAGGAGAAGACAGGGAACATTTTTGTTCTAACAAAAATTTAATTTTCTCCATGTAAAACCCAGACACAACTTGATCGTCATTCTTCATAAGCAAAAGCAGCTCATATATTTCCTACAAAAAGAAATAAGAAGTCACTATAAGTTACAGTGTTGTTCAAAAGAGAGTAACTATGTTGAAAAAGAATTAACTATAATATATTTTGTGATTATTAGAAAAAAATAAAAAAGATAAAAAAAGAAGGCAACATAAAAAAGTAAGATTATACTTACATCCCCAGCTAATCGACGTATATCAAAATTTCGCATTGCATTACTGAAACTCAATTTTCTCATCGTGCTCTTCATTTTGCGGTGGTTGATCTCTAAAGGGTTCTTCATTTAGACTTGGATGTCCAATATCAATGTGGTTCACCTTTACCCCCACAGCTTGACTACTCTCAAAAACCATGGACTCACTAATAGGATATGTGCTCAAAATTATACCATTACCAAAATGATTAGTAGATACTTCCTCCTTAATTCTTTTGGATACATCCTTATCAGTCCAGTGAGAGATAAGACATAAAGAGGATGGCAGAGAGATATTCTTAAACTTCAAACAATGGAAATAAATAAATTCTAGCAAAACAATGCATCCATAAAAGAATTGCAACTTTCCTTTCCGATATCTAACTGCACAATCACAAAAATGATCCAGAACATACTTGCACCAATTAAATGTACTAATCATATTTGGATCAACTATAGACTTCACAATCTTAAGATCAATCGTTCTATTTTGGGTAGGGGCTAAAAAAGAAGAAATAACATGCAAAACAAAAAGATGCTCGAACTCATCCCCACCATCAGTCATCCTAGGGATCATATGTTCAAGCAATTCTAAAAGAATTGCCGCATTCGTATCTTCAAAACCAAAAAGAGATCTAAATTGTTCTTTCAAAGGGAAATCAGGATTATATTTGTTGGCACACCTTGAAACTATTTCTACATTTTTGTTTGGGCTCAAAGGTAGGCAAAACACATCATATACATCGTGCTCAGAAATTGGAAAGCAATTCTAAAGGAATTGTCGCATTCGTATCTTCAAAACCAGAAAAAGATCTAAATTGTTCTTTCAAAGGGAAATCAAGATTATATTTGTTGGCACACCTTGAAACTATTTCTACATTTTTGTTTGAGCTCAAAGGTAGGCAAAACACATCATATACATCGTGTTCAGAAATTGGAAAGCATTTCAAAGAGTCTATGGAGAACATGCAATTACCTGGATCAAAACTATCAACAAGCTGTAACACTCCGAGATTTTTATGACGTTATTATTTAATATTTTTATAACTTTTGGAGATTTTATAATTATACTAAATTAATTTTGAATTAGTTTTAATAAATTTCTTTCATACACGAATTTAAATATTAACATAATATTAGAAAAAAAATATACATATATGTATAGATTTGCGATTACTAAAATAAAGAGGTTCGAATTAAAATTATTATTTTATTAAATTTGTGAGCACACGAAAGTCCCTCGCAAGAAGATGAATATAGATAAATAAATAACTAAATAAATAAATAAATAAACAAATAAATAAAATAAATAGGATAAAGGAAATTCCACATGGTAGCATCCAGTTTTCATGAAATGCTGGCGGTAGCACTTTTTAAAGAAAATTCCACATGGTAGCATTCAGTTTATGCACTATCTAATTGCCGTGGCATTTTTCGTTAAGTTCCTATTAAATTCCGTTTAATTCATCATTTTATAAGTTTTTTCCATATGGTAGCATCCAGTTTTTTGTTTAATTCACCATTTTAACGTTTAATTCACCGTTTAATTCATTAATGCCTATAAATGTTGTAATAATTTTGTTTTCATTAAAATTTTTGGCATTTCATAAGGTCTAATTGTTGGCACTAATAAATAATTCAAACGGTGTATTTCATAAGGTCAAAAGGTGCATTTCATAAGTTTAAAAGGTGTCTTCCAAGCACTAACACATATTCACTTAATTAGTATTATAAAGTTCAAAAAGTGCATTTCAAGCACTAGTACATATGTTCAAAGTTCAAAAACTACTTATCAAAGTTCAAAGTTGCATTTCCAACGCTAAGACGTATCTTCATAACTATATTTAGGATATTTTTGAAGACGACGGCGTAGAAATCGTCCTTTTACCCTTCTTTTGCTTAGCTGTTCACATTGCGTCCAAACTCCTTGCATCTACTACACTTCACAGTCTTAGAACTTTTCCCCTTTCTTTCCTCGTCTGCATCCCTCTTTATATTCTTTGTAGGTCTTGCAATTGCTCTCTTCATCACTGGGGGCTTAATTAGTGGGAATTGCATTTTTGGCCAATGTTCAGGGTTTGGAATAAATCTAATAGTGCTTGCATACCCTTGCTTGTGCATTTTACATTTGCCAAACATACGCAAATGAGGGATTTTTAGGTATAAGCTTGTTAGTTTTAATGCACTTATCTTCCCAATCCATTACCAAATCCAGCAAAGTTACTTTATCCTTATCGTCTACATTCAAGTCTACTTCAACACACAACCATTTAAAACGTAATACCACATGTTCAGGCATTCTACAATTTAAAACTAAAAAATCAATAATTCCAATCAACAAAATCAACAATTCCAATCAACTTATCAAAAAAATTAACATTATTAATATCACTGAAATTTAATAATTCCAATCAACTTATCAAAAAAATCAACAATATTAAACATCACTATTAACAATTCCAATCAACAATTCCAATCCACCTAATTTATGAGACTACTTATTAACATCACTGAAATTTGATAATTCCAATCCACAAATCAAATCCAATCAACCTATCAATTTTATGGAAGAAAAACAATAAAAGACCCTAATTGCAATCAACAGATCATTGACATGTATTCATTATTCATTCGAAGAAATGAACAATGAACATCATTGAAACAGAACGAAACCCTAACTTAGCATGGACTTCCACACCAAAATTCGAAGGGACTGAAACACAACAAACACAAACAAACCCTAATGTAATAGTGTTTAATCGAAGGGACTGAAAAATCAAAAAAAAAAAATTTCGCTAGTATTCTTTCACAACAAAGGAAGGAAGGAATGAGTTCGCAGAGACAAGTACCTGAGTTCGCACGGACTGAGTTCGTAGGGGCTGAGTTCGAAGAAGGAAGGAGAAAGGAATGACAATGGAGGAGAAGATAGTGTTCAATTTCAGAGAAGGAGGAGAAACAATGACGATGTTGCAATGACTTTCGAAATTCACAACTAAGTGACATTCAAAATTATAAGGATAACGGTCAAACAAATGTTTTTTTAAATTTAAGGGTACGAAAAAATTAAATGTGACAATTGAATATTACCATTTAAAATTTTCTTTAAAAAGTGCCACCACTGTATTTCGTAAAACCCAGAGGCTACCATGTGGAATTAGCCATAGGATGAGTTACTTGGGTATTACTCCCTCCCTCACTCAATTCACACGCCTCCCTTTCCCTTTCCTTCTTCCTTCTTTCTTTCCCTCCTTCCTTCCCTTCTCCCCCTACTGTACCGCCAGGGCTGGCTGTTGTACCGCCCCTTGTGACTGCCGGCCAGTTGCACGGCACCTCCTGCAAGATTCCCCAACCCCTGGCCTTAGATCTCGACCCTCACCACAGCAGCTGCGCTGCGTTTTTTCCCGACCGGCAGCCACACCACAGTGAACAGCCGTCCACCCTTCCACCACCAGCAACCGCTTCACTCCCTGCGGCCAGCAACTAGCGGCTGTGACAGCAGCATCCCTGAGCCGTGACTCCATCCACCACCACACTAACCACTCTTCTCTCCACCCCTTTCTCTTGTTCACCTAAGTAAGCCATATCCTCTTCCCTAATTGATTTTCTCTTGTTTTTAATTGAAATTGTAATCAAGTTTATGATTTTAGTATTGTTTTTTGTATTATTTTCATTGAATTTTTTCGTGGTTAAGAGTTTGATCGATGAATTGAACATGTTTATGATTTAGGGTTTGAAGTGTGATTATAAGTTATGGGTTGTGTGTTGATTGTATATTAATTTGGTTTAATCTTATCATGGGTAATAGAAATGGTGTTATCCTTGAGCATGAAATAATTAGGGTTTGATTTAGAAGTGAGATTAGTAGTAGTGTGTGCGTTGTATGCTACTTTGGCGGTGTTATGATTAATTGACTAACCTTATGAGTTGTTTTAAGACTTGATTAATTATTGTTGTGATACTTAGTAATGATTTTGATTAAACTTGGCTATAGTTATGATTTTGGTGGTCAAATTGGGAGTAATGGATGCTAATTGTTGTGGATTACAAGTACTCTTAGTAGGTCGTTATTGAATTTATAAATACATAATTTTAGTAAGGCCACGAGAATAATATCACCTTATTGTAGAAGGTTGTTAAGTTACTTGTGGTGATGCTCGATTGTAGTCTTTCTAGCTCTGGAGAATGTAGCGAAAGATGTCGCAATCCGACCACTTTAAGAATTGTCATCATGTCATATTAGTGTTATATTTAACATTGCGCGACTTAAGTGTGAATTGTTGATTCATTTTTAAGATAATGTGAATCGTTATAACTCAAAGTTAGTTGATGTAAGGAAACGGTTCACATAATCCTTTTATTCTTTTGTCGATTGAAAGACTTATGTTATTGTTGAACTAACGATTATGATTGGTGTTGAATGAGTTGCGTACGTGCTAGAAGTAATTGAAAACTTGTCGTGAATGAATGATAGTGGTTACTTTGGCTTTTAGCTGGTATGACAAAGTAGTTAAGGGAACTTATTAGTTCTATTCCTAACTTGTACAGGTTCCCAGTTCATAAGAGGAAAGTAGAACCTTAGTTGGGTGACTTTTGTAACGTTTAGTCGTGCAGTGACGCTTGCAGGTATGTACACGCAGTAATTAACTATCATATTCATTGTTTCAAAGTACTATCAATATTCCGTAATTATATGCATCGTATTAGAAATTATAGAGAGTTGGAAAGTAAACTATTCTATCGAATAGTCATAATAGTGGTATAGGCAAGTAGAATGAAAGCACTAGGAGACAATGAGAACAAATTCCTAAATAGTAGAGAACGTACTATGGTTGCGTGTGGTATCGAATTGATTCCCTAGTTATTGAGCCTTGATTTTGATTAGTTGGCGTGACTCAACTGGATTTATGTCCAGTTGATTTAGTAGTCCCCTTGGTGAGATCCGACGGGATCACCGTAACGGGGGTCTAAGCATACTTTTGTCATAAGGCGCTGGGTGGTCGATACCGCCCCTTGACCGAGGTGTTACCATGCGGGCCTTGCAAACCCCAATATGGTGGCCTCTTCACTGGATTGGTACACCAGTGTGTTAGTTTTTCCCGAAGGTAGGACCCGAGAGGGTCAGCTGGAGGGGGTATGAGCTCATACTTTGCCATGTGCGCCGGGTGGCCGATAACAACCTTGGCCTTGTTACTGCCATGAATAGAGGAAAAATCCACTACTTTTGAATATACTTCGAGGGATTAGTAGTTGAAAGAGAAATCATGAGTAAATTTAAGTGTTTAGACAGATGAGTAGATTCGTTATTGTTGTGCTATGTCGTCTTCTATCCTCTTGTTTTATGATTCTAATTGTTATAAGTTCATTGATTACTGATGTGTATGTGTTGTTGTTTGTTCATGACTCTCTATGATGTTCCTGCTATGATACATTTGGCTATGGTCATTATGTTGAGCAGCAGTTTGATCATAGTTTGACATAACAGGTATAGGAGCTTCTTTTGCATTACATACGGGGGAAATGAGTGAGAATCTTGAAGAGTACACTAATCTTATTGCCTACGTATATATTTTTTTTAATTAAGTTGGTTATATCTTGAGTTTGAGGCACATGTCCTCCTTTGTATAAGTTATTTCTGCTGAGTTGTTTTTTTTGTGGCTTGTATGTTTAAATGGTTTATCATTCTCGTATCTTTCTTCAAACCCAAGCGTTTACATTGGAATCACGATCCATGCTTAACATGTCGACCGAAGATTACTAGATGATCATTTCGCCGTGATATTTTGTTACAAGGCCGATGATGCCTCTTTTCTATTATGTTTTATTGATCGTCGTTTTTTTATAGTGCGCCAAATTTTAGGGTAGATGCTGCCGAAATTCTCGCACAATCTTGTTTGGAGTTTTCTAATCCCTTTAATTAAATCAATCAAACTTTAACCATTTTATTTCTTTATTCATTATATATTTTATTTTATTTTTAATGTAACACCCCAATTTCCTCCGTTCCTTTGCGTTTTTTGGTTCCGTATAGAGGGTCGGAAATTCAGGGGTGTTACAGGTGGTTACCAGAGCCAGTGATTCCTATTTTAAACGCTTCGTGTTTCTTTAATGGTCCTTTTTGTAGTTAAACTATTTTGAGAGTATGGGTAGACTTGGGTTAGGTGCATTATACATGTTCGTGCATATTGATTATTATTGCATATGCAATTATATGCCTATGAGTACGATCTTTGTGGTTATTCTCTATGATTATGTTATGGTTATGGCTGTGACATAACAATTGACATTTTATAGTAGTTTTGAACATGTATGGCAATTTTAAAGCAATTATTGCAATTATGTGTTATGTATAAGCTATCGCTATACAAATATAAAAGATGATATTTGAAATCTTAGCTAGTTTGTGGCATCTTGTACTTTCATTAGGGGTGATGCTTATATAACCTTAGCTTTATATGTTTGGATACATATATATATATATATATATATATATATATATATATATATATATATATATATATATATATATACATATGTATATATATATATATATATATTTATGTGTATTTTTCTTAACATAAACTAGTATGTGTATAATATTGGTTGATTATGTGCTTTACTTTCACTCTTTAGTAGTTTATTTAAATTTTATTTCGACAAGCTTATTAGTTCATCTTAGTCTTGAGTTTTTTCTTAGTTAATCAAATGACGATGAAGTTCTTTTTGATTACTTTTGTTGTGGTGATGATACCAATTGGTGATTTTTGACTAAGTTGTAAATTGCTAAAATTACAAGGGAAATGTAAATTGATGCAATTTTCAATTTCTACTTAAGTGTTGGACTTTTTAAGGCTAAATATGAAATGCTATTATAAAATGTGTCTAATATAACTCTATGAGTAATTTAATGTGAAACATATATGAATATGCTTGTAGAAGTATAACATCAATATATTTTGCATTATTGTCTGAAACCTTTTAATTAATAATTGAGGTTATCGTAATGACACTGTTAGGCCTAGTAGTCGTACAAGCAAGAGTATAAGTGTTTTAAATAAGAATAAGAACAACATATATAATATGATAAAAAGTTACACGTCATTGTGAATAAATTCAAACTTATGAAATAGTTTTATATTTAAAGATAATGGTGTGATTAGGTAATAACTATAGAGAAGGTCGAGTTCAACTGGGATCTTAGGACATGTCACATGTTTTGAAGGATTATGGTAATTAAAGTCGTTAAAATGTAATGGATTGAAGTTAAAAGAGACTCTTAATAGTGTTTGATTGTAAGATGATGTTACCTTTTGGTATGATCAATTAGTAATTTCGTGAATGTAGTTTTAAAATTCTGGGTGTTGTAAAACATTTTATGATATTGATCTAGTTAATATTGATCATAGGGGTTGTGTATTGCTAATAGGAATTTAGAAATTTATGTGCGTACCATGTCTATTCAAGTTTCGAATTGGTTAGATTGAGGTTATTGATATTAGAAATTGACTATAGTTACATTAATGCTGAGTTTTAGTGTAACATTATTATGTTTATCAATTTATGTTTTTATGTTTTCAAAGTCATACAATGATGGAGTTTGATGTTTTCGGGATAACAATTAAGCTAATTGGGTGATGTTATATTTGATAGTTCTAAGTCTAGCATATTATGTTGTGAGACTTTAAGAATGAATTGAGAATAAAGATAGTTCTTAATGATAATGTTGATGTGTTTATCAACTACTAGATCGAGTTTATTTCCACTACTTTAATATGGAATTACATACCACAAAGGTTCTTTGACGTCAATTATAGTGTTTGTTAAGTAGAAATTGTTTTAAAAATAATATTTGCTTCGGATGAAATATTGAAGTAGTCTTTTAGTTACGATAATGGAATCTTTACCCAAAAAGACTTGATTCTTTTTTTTTGGTATCAAGAGAGAAAACTTTATTAGCAAGTTCTCTTAGTTGTGGGAAGACATGAAAATTACTTTGTGGTAAGCTAAAAGAAAAACAAAAAAAAAGGTGATTCGCACGAACAGTGAAAACAAAAATATATGAATTCTAGAGTTGGGTAATGAAAGTTTCGAAACGTTAAATGAAGTCCTAAGAAGTTTTCAAAATGGGTTGTAGTGAAAAGGTTTTTTTTTTGTATCGGTAATCAGGATAAAATACATGTAACCAATAATAATAAAAAAAAAAATTAATATGGAGCGATATTTCAATACATATTCGATTCTGGATGAAGTTGCCACTAAGATTGGCATTAGGACATAGGATTTCGAGTTCATGTTATATACCATAGTCATTGCGTTAGGAAATAACCGTGATTTATTTGGTTAAGACTTAGAGTTTGATGACATATATGTTTTCTTGCTTATGACTTATGGTTAAACCATTTCTGAAGTAAAGATTGAGTGAAAATTAAAATGCAAGGCTTGTTGAACTCAAATGTATTTAGAGGTATGGGGTTTCCCTCGCTTTTGGCATAGTGGGCCTCCCGCTGGGGGTCCGCATGACGGGCTATTAGTTAATTTAACTAAGGCAAGTGATAGTACTAAAAATAATAGAACTAAAAAAAAGTGAATTAGTTAAATCATTCCCAATTCTTTGTCCCTTTCACTAATTCACTTTCTCTGTCCCGACAACCCGCCGCCAGCCACTCCAGCTGTTACTGGTTACCACACACTACCGCACGCAGGGCCTTCCAGGGGCGCCACCAGTAGCCACCATCCATGCGGACCACGCCTGTTAGTCGTTAGTCGTCACATCCACTCTTCAAATCTACTTGTAAGTTTGAGATTTCTTCTCCTAAAACTTAAAATCTTCAATTCTTTTGTATTTTTTGTGTCTTAAATGATTATTTAGGATTTGAGAATAGAGATTGATAGTTGAGAAAACTTTCAGGATTAAAGTTTGAACTGCAGTAGAATCCTCCATTGAATAATTGTATCAATGTCTAACCAATCTATGGTAAGTTTACTACCCAATTTTTCCCTTTTTAACTCGTTCAAATTATAATATTGGGTACCAACTTATATGTAAGCAGGTTTTGCAAATTTCTGGATTAATTCATTGTCTTTTATATGAGAAATAGATTATGATGATCAATGTTGTGAATTTAATTGATTTTAATATTATTCTGTGATTTGTTTTAGAATTTTGAAGGTCTTTTGAATGATTTGCAAAACTGGGAAAATACTCTCAATGGAAAGGACCAGTTGAATAATAAGGATTCACACAAGGGTAAAATGGTAATTTCAACTCTATGGATGACTTTGGTTCTTGAATTTTGTTTAGTTGATGGGGGAGGTTTGGTTTTCTATAAAGGTGTAGTATATGGAAGGAAAATGAATGTTTTGTATGACTGCTTTTTAAGGAATTTTTTTTTGTTAGATGATTTTATTAGGAATTTTAGGTTTGAAACTTGTTTGTTAGAGTTGATCAAGTTTTTTTCAAATTGAAAGTTTGACTTATGCCGATTGTGAAAATGGCGTTAAAAATTCATTTAGTATCCATGTCGGACCACCATCAGGCTATAACCTTTGTCACATACTGTAGTCGTAGCCTATTTTGCTAATCTATAAGCAATGTTACTCTATAAGCTACTATATTATATACTCTACACCCATTTAGCCATAATGATCTCTTAGATCTTTTTGCACTCCAACTATGCCAAATACTTTGCGACCCTCTTCTAAATATTCTCATCTACAGACCTGAACACAAATTAAATCCAACTTTGTCAACATTTTCTCTAGTTGCAACCTAAAAATTGATCTTTAATACTTCATCTTAAGGGGATTGTGTTATGAATCATTAATCAGAGTATGTTTTAAAGAAAGAAAGAAAGAATTTAGAGATGAGAAGGAGAGTACAGAACGAGAGAAGAAGAATCAGAAAGAAGAAATAGAGAATATATAGAATTGAGGGAGGAGATTAATTGTATTTCATTGCCTATCAACCAATTATTACATAATCATATTTATAGAGCTAAACAAGGCCTTACAACCTGCTGCCCACTTAGATTGGTTATAAGATTCTCCTTTTAGAGGGTTTCCCTTAATACCCCTCATAATAGAATTCTGTTAACAATCCCGCTATCTCATTTTTTATCCCCCTTTTCTATCCCTTACTATGCTGTGTAGGTAAGACTTTACCCTCGGCCGGAAGTTGCACCTTGTCCTCAAGGTGAGAGTTAGGAAAGGTAGCAAGCAAATTATGGTAGTCCTCCTAAGTGGCTTCAAACGAAGATAATCCTTGCCTTTGAACCAGAATTTACCAAATGGATGGACTAGATTGACGTAAAGCGAAGATCTCCTCCAGAACAGTGACAAAAGCCAAGTCATTAGAAAGGTGAGGGGGAATATTAGCTGACTTTGAAATGCCAACAACTGGTTTCAATTGCGAAACATGGAAAACAAGATGGATGAGGTTGTGAGAAGGTAGGGCCGAGCTATACGCCAATTTACCCACCCTTTGAGTGATCTTATACGGGCCATAGTAACTTGGGGACAACTTTTTATGAGAGGGCGTTGAGCAAGAGAGTGTTGACGATATGGTTAAAGCTTCAGAAAAACATCACTTTTGGAAAGAAATCACATCACGTCGTTTGGAATTGGCATAATGTATCATGTTTTGATGAGCTTTGACCAAAGAGAATTGAATTTCATCCAATATGGCATCACTCTCTTGGAGTAAGTGCTCAACACTATCAACTAGAGTGTGTCCATGCCCAAAGCGTACTAAATGTGGAGGAGGCTTCCCATATAATGCATGGAATGGGGATATACGTTGGATGAATGAGGGGCTGTATTGTAACAAAATTCAGCCCACGTAAGGCATTTGGCCCATTGTTTAGGTTTACTAACAAGGAAGCATCTTAGGTAAGTCTCCAAAGCTTTGTTGATGATCTTTATTTGACCATCGGTTTGTGGGTGAAATGCCATGCCACGAATTAGTTTGGTGCCATGAAGTCTGCATAATTCCCTCCAAAAACAACTTAAGAACACCCTATCCATGTTTTCCACAATAGAAGAGGGGAAACCATGTAAAGATAGGACCTCCTTGATAAACAAAGCTGCTAGAGAAACAACCCTAAAGGGGTTTTTGAGCCTAAGAAAGTGTGTATTTGGTAAAATGATTAACAACCACAAAGACTGTATTAAGACCATTCGACTTGGGAAGGCCTTCCACAAAATCCATAGAAATGTGCTCCCATACACTTGAGGCTAAATGTAGAGGCTGTAAAAGTCCATCAAAGGGACTAGTATGAAGCTTTTTGTTGTTGACATGTTCGAAATTGCTGTACGTATTGAGTGGGTGCTTTTCTCCTCTTTGTATTTTGGGTGCTTTTCCATAAACGTTAAACTTGTCTCCTTCGAGCTAAAGTTATTATATTATAACGTTTAAAAGCTCACAACCCAATAGCAACCTTTAAGTGTATATAGGTGAGTTTTATCAACTCCAAATCCCACACAATTGGAAGACTCGGGATACCTTTTTTCTTTAGGTTCACGATGGGGTATAACGTCCCTTCAGACACCCCATCGAAAGTTTTTGGAATGATTAACTTCCATATTCTTGTGCACAAGATGTCAAACCCACTTTAATTTACTATCATTATAGCATAACTTTAATTTTGGGCACATCGAGAACCTTTTGGACATCAACAAAAAATTATCTTTCGTACCAGATTAGGGGTGAAAGTTATTTGGTTAAAAACCGAAAACCAAACTTAACCAAATCGAATAAGAAATTTGGTCAGAATTTTTTCTAATATGATTTGGATTTGGATTGATATTTTAAAAACCAAAATTTTATGATTTGGTTTTACAAAAGAAAAAACGAAAAAATCGAACCTGCACCGAAATAATTAAATCTTAAGAGTACTATCTTGTATTTTAGGCCCAAACGTAAAGTGACTCATCCCTTTCCAAAATATAGGCGGTCCAAAAGTAAACCCTGAACTTCTTCATTAACCCCTAATATCCTTTCCCTTTTTTTTGCCTCATACCGTTTGTCTTCTTCCAATTAGATTTTATCTCTCCTACAATTTCTTTCCCAAAAGCTTATGAATGGAGTCATGCATTCTTCCTTTGAGAATCATTGCTTTACCATGTCTTCATCATCAAGTCTTCGTTTGTCTTCTTATTCAAATCTTTGGTTCAACAACAGTGACATTCTTATATAATTTCTCTTATATTCATTTAAGACTTTTTAGGCTTTTTTCTTTTTAGATTTTTATGTATATTTGTTCTTCAATTTTATATTTTGTTTCTTTGATATTTCTTTTGTAATTTTTCAGTTTTCATTTTGTTTCATATCTAATAATACTGCTCCATATTCATATACATTTTAAATAACTTTCAAATTCGGTTTTTTGGTCTAATTCGGTGAAAGGGGATTACTTTTGGTTCGGTGTAGTTTGGTTTTAAAAAAAATTCGATTTCGATTTGGATTTGGACTTGAGATGTGAAAACGGAATTTAATTTGGTTTATTTTGGTTTTGTGTCGTAACCGAACCGAAAACCAAACTTACACCCCTGTACCAGATAACTTTTTCTTGAGTCATGTATCACACCACATTGAGATTAAATAGCCATCTTTTGTTCCTAATCTTACACCCCTTTAGAACATAAATTAAGAACTTCAAATACTTTTCCAATGAAAACATTGTTGAAAACCCACCTGTACTTCAAAGTGAGTGATATAGGAAAAGAACTCCACTTCCACACATTTGTTTTGAGAGAAGGGCTAAGTCTGAGCAATCTGGAGCGTGAATACTCATTCCTTCTGCATCTTCGGTTAATTTATGTCTTTTGTGTATTCAATGATTTCCCATGATGAACTCAAAGATCCTGACCACACGTTACTCATAATACAAAAGTAAATTAGAAGCTATTTGACCGAATAAATAATAAGAAATATTAACTCCGTCCACATCACTTTTCGAATGGAGGAAAGATAAACTAAATTCTAATTTGACCGAATAAATAATAAGATAAACTTTTTAGATTTAGTATGTTTTTTTGGAACTTTTATTATTCTTTGATCTTATCATCCTATGTGATTGTAGGTGTTTGCTACTTTACGGGTGATGATTTTTGTGTTACGGATGGTGATTTTTGTGGTCAGCCACTCTAAGCGTAAACGTTATTCTATTAACTGAATTTTGCTTGGTGATTGATGGATTTCATTCTCTGACAAGGTGGCTTTTCAAGCCTGCTTTGGTTTTCCAATGGCAAACTATGTTCAGAATGTTTTTGAATGCATATTTAAGCTCTCTAAAATTTTGGGATGTTCATTTTACTCATCGGATATTGTAAGAATTACTATAAAAAAATTATGCTAAAAATTATTTTCATGTGTATGTATTTTCCTAAAATGGGGGTGTTATATGTTAAGTTAATTTGTTCTTATAAAATGGAATGCTGATTTGTTTTAATGGTGGCTACACTATATCTATTCTTCAGAAACTTGAAGTTTTGAACGACCATAAGCAAACTGTTGGTATAAGTAACTCCACTTTGGTGAGCAGTGGTGTGAGCCAGCATCGACCTCCAACAAAGTATGATCCATTGAGCCATATGTCGAGTACTTTCATGACTAACGATAATATTGTGGATGCCTCCTCTGAGAAAGATTTGGTAGCATTTATATGTCCCACTTTTTGCCAACTTCATTATACTGCCATTCCCTTTTGTGGCTTTAATTTGATCTAGTATTTCACGGACCTTTGCAGGGAAATGAATATTTTAAGCAAAAGAAGTTCAATGAAGCAATTGATTGCTATTCCAGAAGCATCGCTTTGTCGCCAACAGCTGTGGCTTACGCCAATAGGGCAATGGCTTATCTCAAAATTAAGCGGTAAGTTTCAGTTTTAGACAACAACTCCGTAACTTACCTTATGATAAAGACATCACTCATCATTCATTGTAAGTTGGAATAGTTTGATTTGGCTGCATTTGTTTTTAACTCTCCCAAGCATAGTAATTTTGGCACTTGAATCATGTAGATATCAAGAGGCTGAGGATGACTGCACAGAGGCTCTAAACTTAGATGATCGCTATATAAAAGCATACTCACGTCGAGCTACAGCCAGAAAGGAGCTCAAGAAACTGAGAGACTCCTTAGAAGGTATGTTACATTGATAGGGATTATGATTTTTCTATGTAGGAAGTGGTGTGTTCAGCTAATGATTGATTCTTTTCGCAGATGTTGAGTTTGCGTTGAGGCTAGAGCCACAAAATGTAGATCTCAAGAAACAGCATGCTGAAGTGAAGTTCTTGCTTGAGAAGGTGAATTTATTTACTCTTTTTGACAAGTGAACATTCAAAATGAAGCTTAGGACTTTCGAATTGAAATTGTTATTCATGCCCTAGTTTGATATTATTTGTAGAGACCTTATTCATCAAACATTAGAAAAACTAGGGGTGAAAGTTTGGTTTTTGGTTTAGATTCGATACAAATCCAAATCAAACCGAATAGAACTCGTTTTGATATTTTCAGTCCAAATCGAAATCATAATATTTATAATCCAAATTGAACCAAACCGAATTTTAAAATACTAATCCAAATTGAACCGAATATATCGAATTGCAATGATTTGTATATTTTACATCGAAAGTCAAATTTGCATGTATTGTTTTAAAATTATTCTTTCTAAAGCTCCTAAATAGATATTAATAATTTTAGGGTTTTTAATTTCAACAAGTAAAAAACTTTTAACAAAAATCTAAAAATGTAACATGTCTTTAACATTTTGGTTTTTTCGGTTTTTCGGTTTTGTTGGACCTTAGATCGAGTCCAAACCCAACACCGAATTATAATAAAAATTCAGTCCAAACCAAACCAAATTTAAAATATAGTCAAACGAAATTACTTATTCGATTTGGTTTGGTTCGGTATTCAATTTTTCATCAAATTACTTACACCCCTAAGAAAAACTGTTATAGCCTTAATCTCGGCCATGGAATCCCAAATTGCAGTTGAATGGTTCATCAGGAGAGGAGAGAATGAGAGGAGAGAGAAGGAAAAAAATTAATGCACCGGGAAAAAAGGAGGAAAAGATGAAGTGCACAAACAAGAAAGTTCTGGATTTACATGTTGAGTTTTAATATTAAAAACAAATGTGATACAACTGCCTGAGTCCAGTTGTTTCTCTTTTTCATACTCTACCCTTACCACTTGTGTGCGATGAGACTCGATGATGGAGGTTGGTTGGGGAATGTGCTAATACAATAGCGTCTATTTAAAGTAGATCATTTGTAATTGTGGATCAATTAATCTTAAATTATTAACGGCTAATGCCATGACCATTAATTCTGTGCTCACACCATTTATAAACCTTGATGGGTCCATTGTGACTGGTATGAATGATGAAGTGGTATGTTTGTTGTGATCCACTTTTTAAATAGAGCTGAATTGAAGTCCGTATTCCATCTAAATTTTTTATATTTTGTATATGCTTGTGTGTTTCCTCTTTCATATTCTTCTAGAAACATTTAGGGTTTTACTAGTATGTCTCATGCAGCGTAATAGAAAAAGGCTAATGATACCATCAGAAAAGTCACCTTAGATAGCGTCCTGCGTTTCTATTCTCATCCACACCATACCATCTTCTATTCTGGGAAAGAATTGTCCCAAATTCCCCATTTACAAAATAAGAAAAGCTGAGAGAAATAAGTTGACATATATCCTTTTGATATAATCTTGAAGTCTCGCGTATTCTTTTTTTATTTCCTGGAGCTTTTAACTTCTTCCCTTGCGCCTTTTTAAGTACTAGTTGGTTAAAAAATACTGCTTCATAGAGACCGTGTAACACTATAATGTCAGATTGCAAAGTTAATAAAAAAGTTTTTGTTCTGTGGGACTTACTAAGATAATTCTTATTAAAAATCCAACAAATGGCCACTTCTATTCTTTGATTATTTATGCTCTATTTTCAAGCACCACTATAGAAACATGTTTTTTTTTTTTTTTTTTTAAAATTTTTTTTTATTCGATTGACAACCACAGTACCAAGAATTTAAGGTTGGAAAATTTTTCAATTTCCTCTCAATAACCTTCAGTTTTTTAATTCTTCCCATTAGGAGGTTTATATGGTGCTAGATAGTGTGCGTTGACCGTTTTCTTGTTGAAGCACACCTCATGCCATAGAGTGTGTAAGGCTTCAAAGCATGCACACAAATACAATACATTTTATCTTTCGAGTCTTCAATTGATATGTAGAACCAATAGTTCATTATCCATAGCTTTATATTTAGACGTGTCTATATCTTAATGATATCAAGTAAGGGTGCCTTCCAACCATGTTTTAGAACCAATATTCTCTATATTTGGCTCTCACACTTAATCCTATGGGTAACATCTTGTTGGATGCCCCAAGTATTCTTAATATGGACTCAAGGTATTTGAAGCATCCACTTGAAGCAGTTTCTTTCTCTTCTAACTTCACAGTGCCTCTCAATATTGTGTTTATGCTAAAATTAAACTCCATGTACTTTGTCTTATGCCGACTTAATTTAAAATCTTATGAATCCCACTCTTGTCTCTATCATTCTAACATAGCAATTGCAATGTTCCCGGTCTTATCTACCAAAATAATGTCATCAGCATACGACATGCACCATGGGATGTCTCCTTGTATCGATCAAGATCCTCTACGAAAAGTGAGGCTCAGTGTCAAGCCTTGTTGGCCAATTGTGATTGCAAAATCCTATGTTGCCGCTCCTCATGCCCTAACATTCTTCTTACTTCTCGATACATACTTTTGCGTTATATTAATGTATTTCTTGAGTGCCCTTCTTTGTTATTTCCATCTAATGTACTTCTCTTGATACCTTGTCGTATGCTAATGCCAAGTCAATAAATACCATGTGCAAGTCTCTTTTTCTAGTTCTATAGTACTCCATTTCTCTCATAAAATGAATTGCTTCCATTTTAGTTCACCTTGACATAAATTCAAATTGGTTCCCGGATATGGAGGTACATCTCCTCATATGTATCTGTGTCATTCTTTCCCACAACTTCATAGCATGGCTCATGAGTTTTATTTCTCTATAGTTAATGTAATCTTAGACATATCTTTTGTTCTTATAAATAGGCACTTGAGTACTTCTTCTCAAGTCATTGGGCATTTTGTTTGTCTTTCAAATATTGTTGAATAGATCATTAGCCAAGTCACTCCAATCATTCCTAAACATCTCCATATCTCAATAGGTATACAAAATGTCCCAAATGCTTTCTTTAGCTTTATTTTCTTCAACACCCTAACCATTTCTAATTTTTATTTTCTTTGCATAATTTCTCTACTTTGATCTAAGGAAATAATTGTTGTGTCCCTATAATGTTTCCTTGTTTTCTATTAAATAGCTCATCAAAATACTTTCTCCATCAATCCTTGATGTTTACGCCCTGAACTAGAATTATCTTATTCTTATCCATAATATACTTCACTACACCTATGTCATTAGTTTTTTCTTGCCGCCTCTTTCCATTCTATAAATATCTTGTTCTTTTTCTTTAGAATCTAATTTGTCAAACACCTTTTGATTCTATCATGTATATCCTTTACCACGAAAGTACTACTTGATTCTCCTAAAATCTCATTAGCAATTCGAATATTACAAGTTTTCATCTTTGTCAAAGTATTCCCCGCATCTGAAGACATCTCTTACTCTGTTTCTTTAGTATTTTTCTTGGCAAAAACTTTACATTATCTACTTTTAGTTGATCTATAGTACGATCATGATCATACAAGCATAGTATGATCTACAGTATGATCATACGATCATACATGTATATTATTGGCCTTATTCACCAGAACATAAGATAGAGAAGTTGTTATTTGTGTTTAAAAACATTAGATAAAATCGGGGAAGTTGAAAACGAAAATCAATAGTTGGCCATATTTCGGAACAAACAAGGATATTTGGAACTGCAGCTGCTCACAATGATGCTACAAAAATGAGTGTCATCTCATGATGGTCTTCTTATGGTGCTGAGACTGAAACTTGTAGAAATTGCTATTAGAGTATAAGGTTTTTATTGCATTTCACTCGAGCTTGTGTGGAAGGTCCTTGTAGAATATGGGATATCGATCCCGAGAGTACCTATCTTGATGATCCACTATAAGGTTGGAAGGCTTGAGAGTTGAAGATTGGAGGAATTAAGGTCGAAAGAAGTTGTGACATGGAATTAAAATGTTCATATTTATTGCTATGGTTGGTTATTCTTTTTTTTTTTTTTTAGATTTATTTTTATGATTTATATACTTGATTTGATGATCCAAAAATTGGATTTAGAGCTTTAACATAAAAATGTTGTTATTTTTGTAAGATTGGATTACATTTCGTGTCTTACGTTATCGAAACTTAAATTTATCATTTACGTCTCTCGTATCAGATCGAACGTTCGTTCCGTGCAACATAGGGTAGGATAGTGACATGACAACCAAAGTAAATTATTCTCACATCTTATGTCATAAGAAAAATTGAAAATAATGTGGGTGTGTCTCCTACTCTGCTACATGTTGGATCCTCTAGGCCTGTGTATCACTCTTATTCTGCTAGCATACTCTTTATTTTTTTATTTTTTATTTCGCATGTAATGATAGTGTGTTAAAGCCTTTAGAAATTTTATGTAGGCAATTCTTGCAAAAGCAGCGGGAACAGATACAAGAGCTGTGCCTAGGGTGAAAGAAATTGAGAAACAGGTAGATGACAATGGATATGAAAAACCTACTCTGTGTGCGTCTGAACGAAGTAATAAAGTGGGAGTTGATGTTCTTCCAGATAACATCCCAGTAAGATTTTAATGTCTGAATTGGTTTCTGGGTCATTTTGAAAATTTGTTCTCATTCAAAAAAAAAAATTATTATGAAAATATGGCATGAAATTTCTTCAGACTTTAAGTTTTTTCATGTGTTGCATTTTAATCGCTAATGTTTTTTTTCTGAAGAATCAACAGCTGTCTTTGAACAAAACTCCTGATTCTGGAGAGAGAGATGTCAAAATCAAAACATCTGGTGATAGAAACAGGCAAAAATTAAATGGCTTGCATGGCATTGCATCAAGCAATTCTCCTTTGGTATGTTTGCTTCATGTATATGAAACGCCATATGCATTGCATGACAACTTTAAATAGTTTTTGTTCATCATCTTCGTCCATGGTTTTATTTTGGTGTATTTTTACAAAGTCTGCGTTTCATAAATTTTTTAGGACATTAAATGGTAATTCACAACTGACCTTTTTTCCTTGTGCTGAAAAAAAAGAGTGGGAAAAAAGAGTTGGGGACATCATTTCAAGAGCTTGCTTCTCGGGCTGCATCTCGAGCCATAGCAGATGCTGCTACAACTATCAGTACCCCAAAATCAGCTTATCAGTTTGAAATTACTTGGAAAGGACTTTGTGGTGACCGTTCTTTACAAGCTCGTATGTTGAAGGTTTGCAAACGTTGAATCTTGCTCTAATGCTTGATAATATGGAATTGATACTTTTTGTGGGTTGTTTAAGTTGGCCTTTTTCTATTTGGAGCCACTGATGATGTATTTTTCTTGTGTTTTTTCAATGTGTAGGCCACTCGACCAGATACATTGCCACAGATTTTTAAGAATGCTTTAACTGCCCCCTTACTTATCGATATTGTCAAATGTGTTGCATCCTTTTTTGTGTAAGTCAAGGTGTCATGTTCCGAGCTGAATTATTTATACTATGTATTAGATCCTATTATGTCTAATTATCCATATTCTTTGCTGCATCTTATGGAAGTGACGAGACTGAGCTTGCTGTCAGCTATCTGCAAAATTTGACGAAGATCCCAAGATTTGACATGATCATTTTGTGCCTTCCTCCAGTAGACAGGGACGGTATGTGCATTATTAAAATTTACAAGCTTGTAACATCTTCATGATTGGATATTATGATTTCTAGCTCCTGCGTATGAACTTACGATGTTTGTCTAGAAATGGTTCTGGACAAATAGTTACTAAAGAAGCCATTTAGAGTTCAGGGTTATCAAAGGAGGCTTTGAATTTGGTTACATGGATAATAAAATAAGAAAAACTGGAATAAAACCTAATCTATCACAAGGTGATTGCATTTATGTGCAATAAATGTTGTCTTTATGTGTCTTAAACCTGGAGTAATAAGGTTTGTATGTTGCAGTTTCCAGTTTCATCAAATTGTATGATGGAGTACTGGCAACTATGATGTCAATTCAGGAGTACTGAAAGTTTTCATGGAGTATCTTATTCGAAATAGCTAGAGCTTAGAGGCTAATTAATAGTCCCATATCTTACATTCATGGATTAAGAAAGTTTAGGCTTATATCTTGTGGAGTTTTACTTTTTGGATTTTGTTTTCTTGTAAGATTTTTGGAGCACGGAAGCTATTTCCCCGTTAACAACTCTGGTGCTTAGTTTACCTTTGATGTTATAAATTAGCTTAGTCGCGTTAAATTTGGAAGTCCTCTGGTGAATGTGGCTCACTAATGTTTATATTGAACGTGCTTAGTTGACTTTGGATGTTATAAATTAGCTTAGTTGCGTTAAACTAGGTTAGTTTATATTGAACATCTGAAAAATCAGGTCTGTCCTCCTTGATTCTTACTTACGCGTAATTCTTAACCTTCTTATTGCCGTTCATGATTATCTCACTGAGAAGTGAGAATAGCTTTTCAGCAGAAGCATAACGTTTTCTAAGATGATTTTAAATGACTTGATTTCTTGAATTCTTTGCACGAGAAAGAAATGGTAACACCAAATCTTATTGAAAATTAGTATAGACGTAAATGTTTGTGGATTTAGAGTGAATTAGAAGGGATGTTGTATTAAAATAGAATGACACAATAAGCAATTTATGTATTTATCAAAATAGAGACTTGAACCAAAAATTAAACCATCAGTCGTTTACAAGTTAGCAGAATAAACAAAATACAGTTTACTAGTTTTATGTTTAAAAGAATACACCGATTAAATTTGGTTGGTTGTTACTGGGAGAAAAAAAAACCAGAAACACATACACGAAAGAAATGTATGGATGAGATGAAAAGATAGATAGAGTTGATCGTCATAAATAGAAACGTAGTGACTTGAGGAGAACTGAGGCAGGATTTCACTTCAAGTACAGAGGAAAGCTTAATTAATGAAAATTTGTGGACAGATTTGTAATTGTGTTTGCTTGATTTGATCGGTGAAATATAGGCTAACTTGATATTCATCATGCAGAGCTTTGCAGGATATGGAATAATGTATTTCTTAGCACTGCTACTACTATTGAGCTTGGAGAATTGCTTAGTGACCTCCATCCAAAGTATTGCCCTCGACGATTTCGATGATCTCATCCTTCAACATTCAGGACACACTCATTTTGTATATTGCTGCCACATTTTGTACATTGTAATATATTTTAATTTTTACATTAGCTTTTTTGAGGTTCTCTTGAAGTATAGCTTGAATATTTTTTATGATTAGTTTAGCATGAGCTTTGATCGGATTTATTTTTTCCTTTTTCAGGTTACATTCCAATTAAGGTTGTGTTTCATATTAGAGCTTGCCTTTGGCTAAAGGCGTTACTTGCATTTATTTATGGTCTATAATATGTATTGAATTGAACTGAATCAAGTATGTCGGCAAAAAAAAAAAAAATTGATGTTATAATTTTGAGAATGATTTGAACTAAAGCTTCCATGGATCCCTAGAATGATTAACAATTTTGAGAATTTCTGCCTTATAATTTTTATTTAGCAGGTCTTGCGAGAAAACCGCCTTACCGAGAGATCACTCATACAAGTGAATAAGAGTAGGACAATCTACCAAATTATAAGTTTTACAATACACGATTACTAATTGGTATCTTTTAAAAGTTAAAACTGATCAAAAATATAAAAACAAATTTAATTTTCCTCTAAAAGTGATCAATACTAATATTTGAATGATCAATTTTAACTTAAAGTATATAATCTTAAATGGATTAATTATAATCTTTTTAAAGTGATTAATTTTGACTTAAAAAATTATAATTGACTATTTATAATTTATTACAAATTCTTGTTTAGGACTGTCCTAAAATTAGGAAGCTATTATATGTGATCACTTTTTTGTAAGGCTTATGTGATCATTTTTAATGCCTATATGATTACTTTTAAAGCCTATAGGATCACTTTAAAAGGCCAATGTGCTCATTTTTATTTTACTATATTTTCATTTTTGAAGTTTATGTGATCACTTTTTATAAGACTTATGTGATTGTTTTTAATGTCTATATAATCACTTTTAAGGCCTATATGATCACTTTAAAAGGCAAAGGTGCTCATTTTTATTTTACTATGTGTTCATTTTTAAAACATTTGTGATCATTTTTAAAGCATTTGTGATCACTTTTAAGGCTTATGTGATCACTTTTAAAACTTATAGAGATTGTGTTTTGTAGTGGTGGTGATGGTGGAGGACTTCAAAATTAAAAATGATCACATATGCCTTAATAGTGATCACATAGGCCTTAAAAGTCATTACATATGTCTTAAAAGTGATTACATAAGCTTTAAAAGTAATCAAGGTAGTTAGGGTTGAGATTCTACTTAGAATCATTGAGGGGTAAGGATCGAAATCGATAGAATCGGATCGTAGGATCATGTGATATAATTACTTTAAGGTGTGAGTAAAAACTTATTCGACTACATCTATTAAGCTCTTTTAAAAAAAACTTTTAATAAGCATTTTTAAACTGCAAATCAAGTAAAACATGAATTCTACGGTGGTATTGATTTAATTACTTAAAATATATATTTAAATGTAAGTGATATCTGTAAATTATATGAAAATATTTTACGATGGAAACCACTTATGTAGGATCAGATAGTTGGATCGTAAGATCATACAATTGTGTTATGATCCCACACCTAAATTCTTTAGCTAAGTATGATCGTACGATTCTATCATATTAAGATCCTACATACAATTCGGATCGGTCGCCAATTATTCAATCGTAAGATCGTAAAATTATAGATCAGAATTGTAATTCTGATAACTATGAAAGTAAGGTGTTCGTAACCGGTTACCCGACATCAATACTTTTCAAGGAGGACGTATAAAATATTTGTTAGTGCTAATCTCTCAGTTACCCCCCCATCCAACACTTGGGCATTCATTTTGTCTAATAATCTCTCAGTTAACGAGTCTAAATTCTCAACGCAAATTGGATGGTGTCAGGTTCGGAGTGTATGGCAGAGGGAGAGGAAGATTTGCCCAGAGATGCAAAGATTGTGAAGTCATTGTTAAAATCTATGGGTGTTGAGGAGCATGAGCCCCGTGTTGTGCACCAGTTTTTGGAGCTTTGGTATAGATATGTCGTTGATATCTTGATGGATGCACAACTTTACTCGGAGCATGCTGCCAAGACGACAATTGACACCGATGATATCAAGCTTGCTATTCAATCAAAAGTGAATTTCAGCTTCTCGCAACCACCACCACGAGAGGTACTTTCAGCTTTTACTTTCCCTTTTTTCTTTGAAATTATCCAATTTTATGTATTTATAGATTTTTTAGAATCTAATTGTTTGGATTTTATCTTCCAATTTCGGGATTGGAGCCCCTTCTCTTTCTATCATCATATTCGTTGCTATCTGGGATCCCTATTGCATTGTTGATTGATTGATCTGTAAGAATTTGGCTTGAAGAATTTGAATTTGCCGGAAAGAATCCCTAGGAATTGAAAAAACTTAATGCTATTGGGAATGATTATTTCAATTGTAAATATAGATTTGACTCAAATTTAGTATATTTGGCAAATAAAATGTTAGAGTAGACTAACTAATGTGGAAATGTGGGCCTAAAAGTGGCACGAAAGGTTAATGACCATGGTTTGAAGGTGCGCGAATGAACCATGGTTATATGCAAGTATTAAGGTGATTTAAGCAATAAAAATAAAGCAAACATTAACACCAAGATTTAAGTTGGTTCACCATTAATGAGGCTATATCCACCATCCTAGGCTAGTATATCATTATGTATTTAAAGGATTTAAAGGATAGAAGAGCTTGGAAGCTCAGTACAATGTTAAGAGGAATTACATCAATAAAGACTAGTGTGAGCTATACATTTGATTAGAGAATTAAGAGAGTATGGTAAGAATAAAGAATGGGAGGCTCAAGCTTTTAGCTTGGCCCTACACATACAACAATAGCAATACAAGTTATATAGGCAAGGGGGACTTGGGAAGCAAAGAGCCAAAACAGAAAAAACAAGGCAGCAGCTGTCAGTGGACTTGCACGACCTGGTGGCTTGACCGAGCAGGGGATCGAGCGGCTGTCAGGCATGCTTTTGACGCCCATTTTCCAGCATGTTGCCTTTCATTCACATGTGATTCAATAGTCCCTTTGGTCCCTCTATGCTCCCATAGCTTAATCTAGCTAGTGTATACTACATTCCCTTATTTATCTATGGCAAGCCCATGTGACACACTCTATACACTTGTTTTATGTACACAATGAGAGTGTGTACTACTTCAGGAGTTGGAGTGTTCATTACTACTCATAATAGTACATGCTTAAGGTCTAGTAATCATAGTTTGTTACTTTAACTTTAAGATTAAACTCTTCTACACAAGACTCAAGTCACATACTCTTTCAATCTCCACCTTGACTTGAGGCTACCAAAAATAAAGATCCCCTTCAACAAACACAAATCCAACAACACTCCAAAGAATACTTAACCAAAGGCACTAAAGCATACTTACCAAGCACATATGCAGCAAGATGACCATATGCAAATGTCTTAGAAAGACCTAAATGGTGTACACACCAAAAGACTTTCAAAGTCTTGCAAAATTAAACTAAGAACACCATGTACTTGTTGATAGGAAGTTGGACCAAAAAGGAAACACCTTTTGCTCAAATAACAAGTTTGCCTCAAATTGTGGTTCTTTAACAAAACAAGATACTTGGATTAAGTTTGTGGAAACATGAATGCCAACTACTTTGAGCATGGTGCTAAGCAAAATGTTTTCATAATAATTGGTTCTATCAATGTCTATAATGAACCGGTCACCATCATCATAACTCCACCTTCACCAATGTATCATCAAACCCACATGAATATACTAGTACCAAGGGACATTAAGTTATCTCAAATTTGGGGACATAAAATGGTTCTGAAACCTTAGAGCCAAATCATAACCACCCTTGTACTCAAATAGCAAATAAGTACAACCAATTTCATCGCAAAATCATTAACACGATTAACATAACCATTTTCAACATGCTTACCACAAAACATAACTAGCTTGGCATAACTAGTCCTAGACTTGTAATCAAACATCAAAATATGATCACCAAAAAATAATTACCAAGTCATGACTCTTGTTCAAATATTGCCCAAAAAGACTCTATCCATTAGTCTTACTTCTTACAAGCACACCTTTGCTAATCAAAAAAATCGAGTACTTATGTGATAGTGATGAAAGACAAAACCTTTAATCAAGATTCACCCAGAAAACTCACTTCACAACTTATCTCAACCAAAACGAGAATTTTTAACTCAAAAACTTGTAAGAGAAAATTATGGCAAATAACAAAATCAAGAGTGCAAAACAAAAATCCCAACAAATCTTGGACCATTTAAACAAACATATCCATTTTAATGGAATGTGAAAAATTTGAGGTGAGGTTTCAAGAAACATTCTTGCCAACTCCAAATAGGGGATAACCAACAAAAACTCATCAAGAATAATCAAAATGGAGACACTCTTTGACCATCAAGAGCAATCCAACTAACCCCTTCACTTTCTCCTTTTACCCAACTTTGTCTCAACACCTCTCTTGAGACTTTAAGTTTGAGTCTTTGAAAAGCAACTTCTCACTTTAAGTTTCCATTCACCTTTTAACACCTTTTAAACACCAAAAACAAAATTTATTTCACCTTAACTTACCCAAAAATCAGAATTTTAATTTACCAAAAAACCTTTGTTCATTGTAGGTGGTTGAACACAACCCAAAACACCAAGAAAGCACCATAATAATCATCAACCAAACCTTTGGCTTTGATACCAATTGTTAGAATAGACTAACGAATGCGAAAACGTGGGCCTAAAAGTGGTACGAAAGGTTAATGACCATGGCTTGAAGGTGCACTATGAACCATGGTTATATGCAAGTATTAAGGTGATTTAAGTAATAAAAGTAAAGCAAACATCAACACTAAGATTTAAGGTGGTTCACCATTAATGAGGCTACATCCACCATCCTAGGCTAGAGTATCATTATGTGTTTAAAGGATAGAGGAGGTTGGAAGCTCATTGAAGTAATTACATCAATGGAGAGTAGTGTGAGCTATACATTTGAGTAGAGAATTAAGAGAGTATGGTAAGGATAAAGAATGGAAGGCTCAAGCTTTTAGCTTGACTCTACACACTACAACAATAGCAATACAACTTATATAGGCAAGGGGGACTTGGGAAGCAAAGAGCCAAAACAGAAAAAACAACGCAGCAGCTGTCAGTGGACTTGCTCGACCTGGTGGCTCGACCCTGCAGGGGGTCGAGCGACAGTCAGGCACGCTTCTGACGCCTATTTTCCAGCCTGTTGCCTTTCCTTCACATGTAATTCAATAGTCCCTATGGTCCCCTCTATGCTCCCATAGCTTGATCTAGCTAGTGTGTACTACATTCCCTTATTTATCATTGGCAAACCCATGTGATACACTCCATGCACTTGTTTTATGTACACAATAAGATTGTGTACTACTTCATGAATTGGAGTGTTCATTACTACTCATAATAGTACATGCTTAATGTCTAGTAATCATAGTTTGTTACTTTAACCTTTAAGATTAAACTCTTCTACACAAGACTCAAGTCACACACTCTTTCATAAAAAAATTCAAATTAGGATTTGAGTCAAATGGCCAGTTATAAATGTGGTTAAAGATGAGGATTTGAAATGACTTTCCAAACCTTGTCATTCTCAAATTCTTCATTAATGAATTCATAATTGAAATCTACAATTTGATATGAAGTATCTGTTTCTAAACGCAACCTAAAAGAGTTGTGTGTTTGTGTGTGGGTTTTTTCCTAAGATGTTTCTTCTGGTGTTTTGAGGTTTGCCAACTCTAACTATAGGCATTTCTCTCTAGCTATTTCTTGTGGCTGTTTGCAGTTTTGCTTAGAAATCTATATGCTTGGACTTGGGTAGGTTTTACTGGAGCTGGCTAGAACCAAGAACAAAACACCACTACCAAAACATTTTGGAGGCTCTGGAATCCCACTTCCACCTGAAGAAGACACCCTGATTAGCCCCAATTACCAGCTAGTGATACCAAAGAAGCAAAACCCCCAGGTATTAGAAGAAACAGAAGAAGAGACTGCAGCTCCTAGCACATCGCAAGAGCCAAAGACCGATACACTTCAGAACACTACACAGAGGGTCTCCTTTCCTCTGGGTGCAAAACGTCCAAAGTAATACCTCGTCATTACTAATGGGGCACAACATTCATCATGTACTCTTTCCCTGTTGCCTGTTGGAGCACATCATCTAGGTGAGATCTCTCAAATCTTCTCGTGAGCCCAAAGTTTTTAGTTTTTTACTTATCAAGAAGAGTATAGGAGCTTATTCATTGATTGGTTGCCTATTAAATTGCGACAGAAATTTCCGGTATCTTACTATGCATCTGAGAGTACAACCCTCGTCATGATGCACAATAAATTCTATCGTGGACATGGGAGTATACCTCATGGTCTGTTTTGTTTCCTAGCCTTTTTTTAATGTTGAAAAATCTTCGAAACACTACATGAACTATATTGGATGTTTATATTAGGAAATGCTTGGAGGTTAGTTTTCGTTTATCATGATGTAATCTACTATATGAGACTAGTATAAACCATTGTGGTGATTCTTTTCAGGAGCAAGGAATTTGTGAATTTTAAGACTTGGTAGTTTTGGAAGCTCCACCTGATTTTCAGCTTGGTTGTACATTGTGTTACTCCTTCATTCCTACGCAACCCACCCGATGCGTTTCATGTTGGATCCTGTTGTGTTGGAGTGAAGGAGTACCACAATGTACATATGAAACTAGTAAACAATGTGTAAAATGATGTGTAATATGCACATCATTTGATGATACATGTTGGATCCTTTGACGAAACTAGTTTTTTATTGCGTTTGGTTTCTTCGTTCTGTATGTGCAACAAGATATAATCGATACATACGAGTTTGAGTAATATTGGATGCATTTTGTGCAACTACGTTCGAGTTGTGTTGTTTTACTTAAGATTTTTGTGCACCTATGTTCTTGTTGTGTTGTTTACCTGTGAATTATGGTGCATTGTGTCAATTTCTTTTCTCTTCTAAAAGATACACTAGGCATGGAATGTGAGTATTGCTCCAACGATATGATTGTCTAATACAAGACCAACAAGTCTTTTAAAGTAGGTGACTCTACTTACGAACTCTAACCTTGTTAGATAAGGTGAAACTTTTTGCACCAATTGAACTAATCACATAATCAAACATATACTGTTTATACTGTTTTCTCTTTGTTTTATTAGTTGCATCTCCTTCTGAAAAGCTTTTGGAAAGAAGTATAGGCTTTAAAAAGACAAATGAAAACATTATCGACATGGTTGAATTAGTTGGTGCTACTTATTCAATTGACAAACATAACAAATTGTAGATACATTTATTAGTAAGTAATGTAATAAGTATAGTCTATGCATACATAATTTCATATCTCATAGAAAAAGACTTTTAACATCGAAAGATAATTCTTCAATATCAGAAGAATATCACTTGACCAAAAGTTTACCTTTCGCCTAAGCAATCTTATTGTGTCTTCTTCTCATTAATTGTCATATCTAGGAATATTTAAAATTGACCTGATGATTTAATATTTACTCGATTTGTTGTCGAACTTGATTAAACCTAACTTTAAAAATTATTTACAATTATTAAAAATCAAAATGAGTAGAAGACTCGATTCTAAATCTACCCAAAATATCTTATTCGAAATCAACACGATGATCCAAAACAACTCTAGTCCCATCATACATCCCAATTATTGAGAATTAGATTCAATAACCTACAATGGGACCAATACCTCCCCTAAGATATTTAACTAAAACAACTCCTAATAGTTTTACTTTGATAAAGGCCATCCTAATTTAAATCTACTTGATAAAAGTGCTAATGGAATTTCTTTATGATATTTCTTCTACTTCAAAACGACAATTGTTTCCTTACTTATTTATTTAAGGTATACCTAACTTTCTTTTAGACAAAATAATGCAACGACAATGATAAGAATTTTCCCACGAGCATATTTGATGAATTAGTGATATACATATATGATGGTATATAAAAACATATACCATTATAATTATCAATAAAACCAGCTCTCAATTAGCATATGCAAAGCGGTCTATAACACAGGAGCCTATTATTAGAGGGGATTTAGAATATATTTTTATACAAATTTTATTTATCAATTTATTTACTGTGTTTCATATATACTATATTTACACGAGAGTACTCAAGTAATAAAGAGCCAATTATTATTAATTGTTTCAAAATACGCGAATTAAAAAAGTAAATACTTCTGACATACTATTTTTTTTTCTAAAATCTCATTTCCGTTTGAAAACTTTTATATTGGTAGTTGGAAAAATTTAATTGATGGAAAGATTTTATCATATATTAATATTTTGATTTTTTGTTTTAATTTAGAGATTGTAAGAGTCTATGAGATAGAATTGACACGTGACGCCAAAATTTATGAGACGCCCGAGCTTGATAAAACAAAAGATGATCCAGGACTAAAATGCATTAGGGTTTGATCAAATAATGATCATGTGTAGGGCTACGATACATGAAGTTTCCTTCTACGAAATTGAAGATTTTCATTGGAGAAATATTGAGACGTTGGATATGACACCGACACAACTACATGATCACGCATAATATAATATATATCTTATGCTCACTAAATATTTATATTCTTTATTGCAATAACAAGGGAGAAATAACAAAATTAGCTAGAAAGATTATAACAAGAATGGTAAGAGAGTATGTAGCTTAGTTGGGCTCTACATATTGTGATTGTGAGCTATACGTGTGAGAGACTGTCTCTCAGTTAAAAAAACTCAAATAAGAAGCCTATATTTTCATAATACATATTAAATGAGCTATTTCATCAAAGTATAAGGAGCGTCTCTCGATGACATCATCTCATACACTAGTTTGTGATTGTCTTAATGTAACACCTTAATAGCTTATTGATGCCCACTAGAAGCTAGTTCTCCAAGTATGTTTCCATATTTTAATGGGTTAAATGGTTGAATTTCCAAACACTTGCAACTTTGCAACCTTAAAGGAGAAATATTTTGAGTATGGTTTTGTTCCCACTCAATAGGGTATAGGGATGAAGAAAGATCATTGTCAACGGCCTTCCTTGCTATCACAATAGAGTTGATGACCTCGTCCATTGGATGGAAAACCGAGAGGACTTCAAACCCACAAAGGTCTTCTGGGTCAACAACCGGGTACAAGAAAGCCCGAGCACCATGTGCACTTCGAACCATTAGGGTTGTACCTTGTGCCATATTCTTGGCTAAGTGATGAATGATTTTGATTTTGTCTTCCTTGTTCATTCCAACAAGGGCAGCTAAGAAAACAACATCATACTCTTTAAGTTCCTCTTTCCCCACACTCATGACATCCTTAGTGTGAAATTTCATCCGGACTGATAAGTCTGGGTCGGGCTCCACCAACCGGGCTGCCATCTCATTAGCAAATGGGTCATTGTCATAGTTATCGAATTGGGTTTCACAAAGGTGGTTAAGGGCGAGCACAATTGATGTAAGAGGGAGAGAACCAGACCCCACAAAGGCGACCCGTTTGGGTGCATGGGTGGAGTGTTGGGTCAAAATGTTGTACTCTAATAAACTAAGCTTAAGATAGTTGGAATAATAAGGAAAAATATCAAAATGGTCTATAGGGTTATCATATGAGACTAAAAGTGAAGAATAATGTTTTTCAAGAAGTCCCTCAGCCTCACCACAAAGACTAATTAGATTAGACCTCATTTCTTGAATTTGGTTAGGTAATTTTGTGACATCAATGGGATTAGGAGGCATGCAAGTATGTACAAGTTGTGTAAACAACATGTTGACATCTTCTGATGGTTTAAGACTCTCAAGATTTGAGATTTTCTCATACAATTCACTAATTTGGTTCACCAATGGCTCTTCTTGGCACACCATCATATTGAGCACTATGTGGATATTTTGATGGGAAAACAAAGAAAATTTTACAAGAATATAATACTTTTTGTGAAAATGTTTGTTGGGTGTGTTTGGATTTGGAGAAATTGAACAATAAGGAGGGTGCTATTTATTGGCAATGTGTGGGTTCCACTTGAATAGTCAATCTTTTAGATGCTTAGTCATAATACATCTTTGAGTGTAATTACATATCAGTTTTAGTAGTTAAATTAATAGCCCTTAATTTGTGGAAAACCCTAGTTGGCGTAAGTGGCTTTTATCCTTTGACTCTAAAGAATGTCATTATAGTTGAGACTGAAGTAATTCACTACTACTCTTATAAGGCATCGATTTGGGTGCTTCGAATCTGTATTGTTGTCATTTTATCGATGGTTATTAGAATTTAATATTGATCTACGATTCTTCGATTTTATAATCTAAAAATAGGCGATGGATCTGGATTGTAAGTAGGATCTTAATGTTGGTGGAATTGTGATATATTCAACTTACCTCAAGAATTTAGGTGGTAGGATCATAACACAATTCTACGATCCAACGATTCAATCCTACAAGGTAGTTTTAATCGTAAAAATTTTCTCTAGTTATCCAAATATAATTCACAATCAGTTATCCAAAGCATATATATTAATGCATATTTGTAGGATCACACGATCCTACGATCTAATTTTACTGATTTCAATCCTAATTTTTCAACGATCTTACGTAAAATCCCGCTCCTAACACGTTTGCATTTTATAACAAAATCCATTTTTCTTTACCTTTTTTTCTATATTTTAGAATTTTTATGGACGAGTTTCTTTTCTTATTGATTTGATCAAATAATTTTTAGGGCGGAAGAGTAATTGTAAGGTCAAATTAAATCAACGGTAACGTGCCTCATCATATTAGGAGAGTTCACAATTATCCAATCCAAAACACGATATTTAATTTTAATATCTTATAATTTATTTGAAAATTAGATAATTCGTATGGGATATTCGCTTTCAAAATCGATTTCTAGTTCTAAATCGAAATTTTAATGAAGCCGGATATCAGAATATTTAATTTAAAATACTTTTTTAAAAAAATTATTGAAAAACTCAATTTAGGATTTTAAACATGCTAATATTTACAATTCTCAACTACAACTAAATTACATAATTTAAAAATTGTTCTTTAGTTTAGGGTTTTAAATATCTAAACATATTGTCAAAATAATTTGTCACTTCAAAAAATTTTAAAATATATATTTTTTCAATCTGTGAAAAAAAAAAACTTTCTCAATTGAGTATTTGTGCACAAAGAATGTGTGTGAGGCTCACGTACGTGCTCTCTCTCTCACGCACATTATTGAGGATTGAAGAATTTAAGAAAGCAGAATTTAGGGTTAATGAATACTGTTTTGTATTACCTTTTAATTACCATTACAACGCCATTATATACACAAATTAGGAGTTAACTAAAGAAAGAAATATAACTAGGAAATATATGCTTGCCCTAATACATTTGTCTAAAAAGAGTAACAAAATCATAATATCCTCAGAATAATATATTTTCACACTCCCCCTCAAGTTAGGTTATAGGATTTCCGATGCCTAACTTGGATAACGTTGTCTCAAAGGCTTCAGCTGATCTCATGTGTGGGATGCTGATGATTTCCTTCTCCAATTTTTCCTTTATGAAGTGTCTGTCAACCTCCACATGTTTCGTTCGATCATGTTGGATCGGATTTTCTGAGATATCAATAGCTTCTTTATTGTCACAGAATAATTTGCATGCTTCTGTTGGTGGAAAGTCGAGTTCGTATAAAAAGATTTCTTAGCCATGGGATCTCTGTTATTCCTTTTGCTACCCCTCTGAACTCTGCTTCTGCATTTGATAATGCAATTACTTTATATTTCTTACTCCTCCAAGTAACCAAGTTACCCCCTACAAGGATGAAGTATCTAGATGTAGATATCCTACTGCCTCGATCGCCTGCCCAGTCAGCATCTGTGTAAGCTACAAGGTCAAGGTGATGGTTTTTGCCAAAGAAGACTCCTCTATCACTCATGCCTTTCAAGTATCTCAAGATTCTTACCACTGCTTCCATATGTGGGGTCTGTGGTAAGTGCATGAATCGGCTCACAAAACCAACTGCATATGATATGTTGGGTCTAGTGTGAGATAGATAGATCAGTTTGCCCACCAATTTCTAATACTTCTTCTTGTCAGCTGGTTCTTCTCCAGGTGTTGTCTGGAGTTTATGATTAACAACGATTGGTGTTTCTGCTGGTTTACAGTCAAGCATACGTACCTCTGCTAACAGATTTAAGACATATTTTTTTTGATTGATGAAGATTCCCTTCTTGGACCGGAAAACTTCTATACCAAGGAAGTACTTCAAGTTCCCCAAATCCTTCATCTCGAACTCCATGAATAATTTCCTCTTGAGCTCCTTTATCTCCCTCTCATTATTCCCAGTTATTACCATATCATCCACATAAATGATTAGACATGTGATCTGACCATCCCCTTTCTTCAGGAACAGTGTATGGTCGGAATGGCTCTGTTCATACCCAAATTTCTTCATTGCTGTGGTAAACCTACCGAACCAAGCTCTCGGAGACTGTTCAAGCCATATAACGCCTTTTTAAGTCTACATCCTTCACCTGGAGCAAATCACCTGAAAAACCCGGTGGAGCATGCATATACACCTCTTCTTCAATCTCGCCATGTAGGAATGCGTTCTTTACATCAAACTGGTAGAGAGGCCAATCTTTATTAGCAACTATGGAGAATATAACCCTGATGGTGTCTATCTTGGCAACCGGAGACAAGGTTTCAGAGTAATCAATCCCGTAAGTCTGTGTATACCCCTTTGCCACAGGCGAGCTTTGTATCTCTCAATAGTTTCGTCTGCATGATACTTTATTGTAAAAATCCATTTGCAACCTACTGGTTTTTTTCCTTTAGGTAGCATACACTTGTCCCATGTGCTATTTTTCTTTAAAGCCCAGATCTCATCTTCCGTTGCTTCTTTCCACCTTGGGTTTCGGAAAGCTTCTTCAATACTTCGGGGCAGGGAACTTGAGTATAGACTGGCTTGGAATGCTACAGCTATCTGTGCCAAGTTACTCATCTCTCGGTTAATAGGATACCGAGATCTCTGTGATTCAAAATCTGGATCATACCTTCTTAGGGGAACACCTCTTTTGCTCCTTGGAGGTAATTCATATCTGCAGGGGGAATTAACAATACCAGATATATCATCATTAGTTTGAGGTTTAGGTTCAGTTAATACCTCTTGAGGCTCACAGACAACCTCTTGATCATTAGATGCTTCAGACAAGGTAGGGGAGGCCTGAGGAGAAAGTAATACTATGTTTTCCATAGCAATGTCTGTTAGATTACCTACTTGCTCTTTGGGGTTCAGATCATTAGTTACAGAGTGTGTAAGCCAGCTCAAGTCATCACATGTAGTCTCCCCCTGAGGACGAAGCTGGGAGTAAAAATAGGAATGCTCAAAGAAGTCACAATCCATTGTGGTATACAGTTTATTCTGAGTCGGATCAAAGCAGCGATATCCCTTTTGGTTAGTACCATAACCCACAAAGATACACTTAACAACACGAGGTTCCAGTTTATTCCGAGCAAGTTTGGGTAAATGGACATACACAACACACCCAAAGATCCGAGGGGTAAGGAGTGGAAATAGGGAATAGTAGTGTGGGTACGAAGGGCTTCGAGGGGGGTTTTGAACTTAAGAGTTTTGGAGGGTAGTCTATTTGTGAGGTAGGTGGCAGAGGCAATAGCTTCGAGCCAAAAATAAGATGGGACATGGGCTTCAAACATAAGGGCTCGACCCATTTCAAGGAGAGTACGATTATTTCTTTCAACTATGTCGTTTTGTTGTGGTGTGTGAGGACAAGAAGTTTGATGAATGAGACCATGGGTAGTGAAGAAATTTTCCATATGTTGGTTCATGTATTCCCCCCCATTGTCGGATCGAAGTATCTGAGGTTTACTTTTAAATTACGTGACAATCATATTATAGAACTTGACAAAAACATCAAAGACCTCAGATTTGTGTTTCCAGAAATATATCTAACACATTCTAGTACAATCATTAATAAATGAAACAAAATATGAATAACTTTGTTTACTAAACTCAAGAGCAGGGCCCCAAACGTCAGAACGTATCAAAAAAAAAAGGTTCACTGCTATGATTAGAACTAGGAGAGTAAGAATGTTTGTGACTTTTTGCAAGGACACAAGCTTCACACACCAAGACTACGTTACTTTTAGTTAATGACGGAAAAATACGTTTCAGATACCCTAATGATGGATGTCCTAGACGTCGATGCCAAGTCCATAACTGATGATCAGAGAACCCATGAGCAAGCAAAGTGTGACCCGTTTGAATCGCCTCGTTCACATAGTATAAACCATCTCGTTCAGTACCACGACCAATAATCTTTCCTGTCTGAGCATCCTGCACAACACAACCAGAAGAAGACATAAGCACAATACATTTTAATTCCCGAGTCAACTGGCTAATAGACAACAACTTATGAGATAAGTTAGGAATTAAAAGACAATTATTAATTTTAAGAGAGAGAGAAATGGTAACGGGCCTAGATTGATCAACACTCACACACTCCCCATTAGCCGTTTGAATGTAGGTGCGGGTTTTTGGATTAGTGGATAAAAGATCACGAGGGTCAAAAGTCATAGTATCGGTGGCCCCGCAATCAAATATCCATTGCAATGAAAAACAAGGTTTAAATAAGAGACCAAGTTTATGGGTGTCACATGAGGTTTTGGGTTCTGTGAGATTATGGGAGGTTTTATAAATGGACCGGTGGTTATTTGTGGGCTTAGGGTTTTGGGAGTGTTGTGGTATAAATAAGTGGGATTGGGAGTGTTTTGCTTCTAGAGCCTTTTCCCTTTCTCTCTTCTGGTCCGTCTCCTTTTCTCTGTTCTGTTTCACCTTCGACACCATTATTGCCTTTCTTTGTCTCTGTGTAGTGGGTTGATTCGCTGGTGGGAGGGGGAACGCCGGTGACCAAGTGAGCCTTGCCACCGGTTCTAACTGACTGAACCTTGGTGGCGGTTTTCCTTTGCCGGTGTTCCTCCCACACTCCGGGAAGCCAATTAACTTGAAACATCCTTCCTTTGTGTGACGGCTTCCTCCACAGTGACTACATCTCAGGTGAGTTTTGTCCTCCATATCACGCCGGAATGAGACATCCGACCGGCGTTTAACAGCCAACCCACTCCCTATTTTTGAGGGAATTTTTCCCGGTGATGAAGTGTGGGTCATAATCCCACGCCTAATTGTAGCATAGGCAAGTTCAACTGTTGGGAGTGGGTCTTGATTTAACAAGTCTCTTTTTTGTTTGTCAAAAGTGTCGTGAATCCAGACCAAAAACTGGAATAATCTTTGCTTTTGAATGAAAGTGTTGAAGATTGTGATATCTTCAGCATGTATCATCGGATTCGGTTGCCGTCGGTCCATTTTCTTCCAGATTGTGGTTAGTTTTACATAGAAGACCTCCAAAGGGTCTTGATTCTGTTTTAAACTGTTGGCTTGAGAACTCAGATAAAAGATCTGGAGTTCGTCCCTTCCACTGCACAATAGGACTTCAATCCCTCTCCATAAGTCCCTTGCAATTGTATAATCTAAGAACTGGTTTATGAGGTCGCTGTCGATATTTGAAATAATCCAGGACAGAACTATAGAGTCCTTTTGCTTCTATGCTTTGTAATTTGGATCCGAGATGCTAGGAGGATCGTCTATGATGTGACTGAGACGTCCCCTGCATTCTAAAGCGATTTGCATCATTTTACACCAAGTTGTGTAATTTTGGTAAGTTAGTTTTTCGGCCAATTTCAGTTCTGGTGATATAGTTTCGAGGGTTGTGCGTGTTTAGTTTGTGCATCTATTGAAACAGTTTGAACATTTGTTCTATCTGTTCCATGGTTATGAGTTGTTTTGGGTCGGTTTCTGCCATTGTTCCTGGTGAGGTTGTTTAAGGTAAATGATGATAACCAACAATGTTGTCGGTCCCGGAAAACACCTTTGGCTCTGATACCATGAAGAATTTAAGAAAGCGGAATTTAGGGTTAATAAATACTGTTTTGTATTACCTTTTAATTACCATTACAGCACCATTATATACACAAAATAGGAGTTAACTAAGGAAAAAAATATAACTAGGAAATATGTACTTGCTCTAATACATTTGTCTAAAAAGAGCAACAAAATCAGAATATCCTCAGAATAATATATTTCCACAAGGATGAAATTGCTACTTCCTTTATATATTCTAATTAAATATCTAATTTGTTAGGAACCGAAGATAATATCTAAATGCTTTCGCACAATAACTAAATCATATGAAAGTTTTTTGGGTTAGAATTCTGTCAAATGTTTTTCTCGTACGTACATGAGGCTAAATACTTAGCCACAAGATATGTTATATTCATGCATAGAGGTGTTCATTCGATTGATCGGGTCGGTTTCGGACGGGTGTTATTCGGTTCAGTTGCATTTCAGATCGGTTATTTTTCGGATGTGTGTTACAACGGGTCACACTCGGGTCGAGTTGGTTAGTCAAGGTTCGGTTAGAGATCGGTTATTCAAGCTATCGGGTTAGCATCAGTTCGGTGTCGGTTGAAGTTCGTGTCGAGTGTCAATCGGTCTCGGGTTGTCATCGATTACTAATTGGTTCGGTTTTTTCGGGTACAGATCGGGTTCGAGCTTTATTTTTCGAGTAGTTATCGGTTACGGATAACTATTGATCGGGTCAATATCGAAATACGTTAATAGTCAGGTTTTTAATTGATGTATGCTCATTTACTTACAAAAAATAATTACCGATTGTTTTATCAAATATAGCAGATAGGGGTGTCAAACAGGTCGGGTTGGGTCATTTTCAGGTTCGGATCATATATAAATGGGTCAATAAACCCTTAACCTGAACCTGACCCATTTAATTAATGGGTCAAAAATTGAAACCCCGACTTGATCTGTAGCAGATCGGATCAACCTGCTAATGACCCAATTAACCTACTTTTTTTAGGTCATTAAATTCATATATTTCAGGTCATTTGACCCATTTAACCTTAATTAAAGGCTTCCTCCAAAAATAAACGTATGCCACTTAATGCAGCGAACACACGGTATTCTTTAGTAAAAGGCGAAAGAATAGTTCGCTTTGTGCTCACGGCGTGGCTGCGTAAGTTGGTATGAGATCTGTGGAAGTGATTTAAAGGATTTTTCTTTTATTAGTATCTTTCATAGCCGATGTGGGACAACTTCCTTTGTTATTGAAAGTCATCTTCAGCTGACAAATCCCTTAGCCGATGTGGGACAACTTCCTTTCTTATTGAAAGTCATCTTCAACTGACAAATCCCTCAATACATGGTAATTGGTATTATCTTAGTTTTACGAAGTATTTGGCAAATGTTGATCCGTCTTAAATTTAATAAATGGGTTAAACATGTTTTTTTCGGGTTTAAATTTTAAACTTGAACCTAACCCATTTAATAAACAAATCAGGTCGGGTTGACCCATTTAATTAATTGGGTCAAAAATCTAAACCCAAACCCGCTAATTTCGAGTCGATTTCAGATCAGGTTAACAGGTCGGGTCAGCTTTTGCCAGCCCTAATAGGCAGATCAATTTATTTCAATTAGTTTATATATATATATATATATATATATATATATATATATATATATATATATATATATATATATATATATATATATATATATATATATATATATATATATATATATATATATATATATATATATGTTCTGTATGCAATCTCTTCTGTATAGAACTTGTGTTCTTCCTTTTTCTGTATTATTAGAAAATTGAAATTGGACTTAATTTGCTAAAATTAGGTGAAAATTTGATTCGGATTTATAACAGTTCGATTTACAAACGGTTCGGGTTTGTATCAATTCGGGTTAAAAACAGTTCGATTAATAATCGATCGGGTTTGTATCAGTTCAGGTTAAAAACAGTTCGATCTTAATCAGTTTTAGTCAGGTTACATTCGGTTACGTGCATAATGCGGGTCGGATTTGACTCGGGTCGATCACTGTTCAGTTCGGGTAACATCGGTTAAGGTTTATAAGTCGGTTATAAAATTCGGTTGCAGTTCGTGTTCGATTTTGCCATTTTCGGTTATCAAACGGTTCGAGTGAAGTATCGGTTCGGTAATTGCGGTTCGGTAAACCTAAAAAACTTATATTTTTCCGGGTCGGATAATTTTCGATTTCGGGTCGGATTTGTTTTGAACAGCTCTATTCATACATCACACTTAATTTGCTCAATTTTTCGCTTTAATATGTTCCAATAAAATTGTCTTATTATTATTTTGGTATGACATTATAATTCTTACTTTATATTTTTTTATCTTTTAAATATTTTACTATCTGCAATTCATTATACTTAACTTTTTAGTTTACATGCCAAAAATGTTCGGGAAAATGACTATAAGGGAAAAACATATTCTATCAATATCTAATTCGACGTTATCACTTAAAAAGTTCATCCAACATTATATTTGGTTTGGTGGGAATATAATTGGAAGTCGCCTAATGATATCAATTGAATTAAATTGTTGTTTTTGAAAAAAAAAAAAGAAAAAAAAAAGAAAAAAAAACTTGTGTGAAAGAATGAGGACATACTCCATTTACAGTGGTTCTGCAATGTGTATCCATGATGTGAACCAATAACAGACACTCAGCTACAATAACTAATTTAATCTACATATTCACAAGCATCGAGCCGGGTACTCTTTGGCCGCGCACTCCTTTATAGATATAAGTTGTCGTCGTCCTTTCCTCTTCAGAACCTGTCTATAGTTTTTCTATGAGCGAGATATACTGAATAAGATGATAATGATATTCACAACCATGCTACAATATTTATATTAGCTGCCTTTCCCACTATTATGAAATAACTTTTCATGGATTAAATGGCATACTCTAATTATTGCAAAAACAATATGGAGATACAATACACCTCCAGGATTTTATTACTAATCCTTCCATCCATATAAGTTGCACAATCTTTATCATCATTAAAAATAAAAATGAAAAGTTTTTCAAATTAACAATGAAAATTAAAAACTTATAAAGACTCTAAGTTGATGATTGATTTGATACTGATCAATTATATTATGCCTCTCTATTAAATTTTCACAAAAACTTTTATGTGCCGCCTAAAAATTTTTATACTGGTCAAATTCAAGTCTTAAAACACTCATTTTAAAATTTAAAAAGCCAAATTTAATACTTAAAACCCCTGCTTTAAGTCTCAATCTTCCTTGTCCTGAGGCTTAATTTAAGTTTTTTAGTTATCGACTTTAATCCTTAAACACCCATTTTTCCACTTAAAATGTCAATTCTAAATCTTAAAACTCCTACTCCAACCCTTAATTTTATATTTTACTTACTCACTCAAACTGTAAAATATTCCTTTCAAGAATTAAAATGTATATTGAATTGGTTTAAAGTTTGTCAAATCCATGACTTAAAATACCTATTTCAAGGTCTAAAATGTCAAATTCAAGCTTTAAAATTGTCAACTTCAAAATTACAGGCTACACCTATGAGTGGTCGCACACTCGCACGTATGCGATCGTCTTACGGGAGATTTGCTGATAAATTGAATAATTTTAGAAGGTGAACAACGTAATAGATCGAAATTAAATTTAAAACAACATTTAACAGAAAAATAAGAATTTTAAGCATTAAAAATATAGAAGATGATCACACCTCAACCGGCCCTTTAAAAGATCCACCATCTCCCCCTTATATAAGAATGTCTATCATCTTTTATTTACATTGGCTCTAATATCATGTAAAATGATCAATTTAATCAAAATACTAAACATGTCAAGATCGAAATCCCAAAGTAACAATTCTATGTTTTATATCAAATATTTATGTCATTTAATATGTTCTTTCGATTCCTCACAACAAATAAGACAAGTATAATCATCTACTCAGGATCGGATTTTGGGGTTAACTAGGAATAGCAATTCAGTCCGAATTCGACCCTAGTCCAACTCGATTCGAGGAAAATAATCCGATTCGAGTCCGAATCCAACTCCGACTTCACGATCCGAATCCGAGTTAGAGACGGACCAGAGTTGGACCTTATTAAAAATCCGACACTCCGATCCGACTCCGACCCTGAAGGAAATCCGACTTTGAATTTGACTTTTAACCCAATATTTTGTTTCCTTTAAAACTCTGGACGTGACTAATTCAAACTCTCTCTCATACTAATTGTAATTTTCGATTTTAAAAAACTACTTGATATTTTTATTTAGATCAATCAATCAAAATACGATAAATCAGATCAAGAGAAATAAAATACTCCAAATTAAAATGCGAGAAAATTTTGTTAAATTGTAGTATTAGGAATATTTCTCATGTTAAACTTGAATTCAAAGTACATATTTTTTGTCAAATTGTATTTGAAAAATATATTTTGTTAACTTCGTATGCTTTAAATCATTAGTACAATATCACAATGATAAAGTTTGATAATAATCCAACTCCGTATCCGACTCCGTTGGAGGTCCGAGAGTCCGAGTCAGGAAAAACTTGGAGTATGCATAATCCGACTCCGAGTGGAGGTGGATTGAAAAAAAAAGTTCGACTAAAATCCGGAGCAAAGTTGGAGTATGTATAATCCGAGCCGAGTTTGACCCATTGCCATCCCTAGGGTTAACACTTAACAATGATGTCAACTGATAAGGCAATCAAGTCTTGTATAAAATTATATAACTATAAATACTTATATATGTGCTGATTTAGTTTATAAAAGTTTTATTAAGTGAATACATTGACGTAGGTTTAAACCTTATTAAATGCATATTTAAAATATTATCAACATTATATGATTTTGTTGTTAGATCTACTAAATATACTGTAATGTATATGGGAAGTTGTTTTCAGAATCTGATGAGGAGGGTGTCCACTCTAATTAACTTGTCTCATTCTTGATTCAAAGCAAATGACAAGGATAAAATTCGCTTTTATTTCCATACCCACTTTATTTTCTCTAAGTTAAAAAATAGACAAAAAAAATGAAAATGTTCTTATGTGAATATATTCCAGATTAGATGTACTTGTCATGTTAATCTGTCCATATAGATAATTCTTTTGACAGAGACACCTTGTCTTTGTTATAAATTTTTTTATATTCCGTTATTACTATAATTTTATGTTTTGTATAGTTTCACGTTTTTTCCTGATGTTCGAATTAATTTATACTCAATTTTTATATTTTTTTATCTCACTTACTTTGCACCTATTCTTCTAATAGCCCGATTATTTTTTTGCTCTCTTTTAAAATCAAGATAAAATATATAGATTAGAACAGGTGAAACTGAAGAGAATAATTCACTCCTCAATAAATGTGACAAATCTAATGGAATAGACCAAATAATACATGTAACAAATTTAGAGAAAAAAAGAGTGTATTTGAAAAAAAAAATTAAAAGGGGCCATAAAACTTTCAAATGTAATCAATACTAATTAATAGAAAAATGTAAAGATTTTACCTTTGGATGATTCTTTTTTAACAATCTCATTTTTTGATTATTTTTGAAAAATTCGACTTTTAATCTTAATTTTCTTCTAAATGGTTAACTACTTGTGAGGTTATGGCCGGTTCTTTAGGACGCTTTTGGATTTTTCATTGAAACAAACTAAAAAAGGTAATTAAAATTAAATATAAGGAAAAAAAAGATAGCAAAAGACAAAGGAAACCCAACTCTCCTTCCAATCTTTCAACCACCATATCACGTCCCTCTCTCCACCTTCATGCCACCCTCCCTTGAAAACTAATACCAGCAACCATCATTACATGTTTTAAAGCAAGTACCAATATTTGTGACAATGACGTTAACTTTAATCTTATTGTCGAACATGCTTTATCATGTACATTGGAGGAGGATGGTGAAGCTGTGTCAACTATTGTTGGATTAAGGTTTGAAACGGTTCATGAGGTGTTGAATGTGAAGCACATGAAGCTTCACTAAACGAGGCAAGGCATGATAGGGTTGGTGCGCAATCGAGGCAACGTGAAAGGAACAAGTTAGTGAGCAGAGAGGCTGCTCGTTCGAGCAGCATGGGCAGCATCTGACAGAAGGCTACTATGCAGGCAGGTCGTTCGAGCAGGGTCCAAGCTCGTCCGAGCACAGTGCATTGGATCCTTTTTGTCAATTTCTGTTTCGTGTAAACCATTGAGAGGGTAGTTTAATGTCTTGTTTATTTCTTGTTTATTGTCTTATTTATGATCATACTAATTGTGATGCTTTATTGTGATGTTAAATTTTTTAAGAATACTGATTGAATGTGTGATTATAGAATGATGTATTCTCCACTATAAGTAGGATACTTATTCGTAGAAACACAATCACCACACAGACATATTGAGCGTAGGCTATTGCATTGTTAGAAACTTGAGAGTGTTCTTACTTTGTTTTAATATTTGTGATCCTGAAAGATTGTTCTCAAGATAAAGGAAGGTTTATTATACTTATAATTGTTGAATTCAATACAATAAATTATATTTGAGGGGGAGGTATCCAAGATACCTCATAAACACTTGTGCTCATTTTACACTTGATTTTCATTTTATTTTCATTGTTGAACTTCTTTGAGACTTTCATTTCAACGTGCCCCTTTCGCAACCTCTTGCTTGAAACCCCACTTCTCTAGATATTTCCCTCACTAAAGTATCCTTCCCCTAAACATTTCTCGGCGAATAAGATAACAATGGCTATAATGGTCTCGCGATGGTTATTGATGGTGGCGGGAGTTGTAGATGTGTAGGTTCATTGCTGTTGATGTTGGAGCGAGTTGAATACGCGTATGTATATTTGAGGGTGGTGAATATTGATGAAGGTGGTGGTTAGGGGTGTTCAATTGGTCGAGCCTTTATTTTGAGCCCTTATAGGGCCCCTTTTTTGAAGGGCTTTCTAAAGCTTGGGCCGAAAATTGCCTCTACTATAATTAAAATGAAAAGGACTATAAAGGGCTCAATAAGGGTCGAAAACAGGCTTTTGTATATAGTGTAATTTTATGGATAATTTAAATATTATAAATGACAATGTCAATGGAGATTATTAATATCTTTTCAATTTAATTGTAATATATTGATAAATGGGGATTAAAATAATTTTTGGTAATAAAAATGGGTCGGGTCGGGCTTTCAATGCCCACCCCATTTAAAGCCAATATTAAATTTAAATGATCCTTATCCAATCCAGACATATTTACTTATGTCCGGCTTGCCCTTATCCAGCCCATTGATCGCCCCTAATGTTGGTGTCTGCATCGCAATATGGTGGGAGTATGGTTGTGCTGTTGATCGAATAGGGTGGGAGACAGGGAGGGGAGATGGGTTTTTTGTTTTCTTCTTTTTTTATCTATATAATAAAGTAGAATAACAAACTATAGCATGACATGTATCAATAAAAAATTTTTATAAAAAGAGAAAATCGAATACAATAGGTAATGGTTACAAAGAAGACCTTTTAAAAAATTGAGAGTTAAAAGTCAAATTTTTCAAAAATAATCACAAGATGAGATTTTAAAACAGAACCATCCCAAGGTGGAGTTTTTTAAAGTAAATTTTCCTACTTAATAGGACCTATAACCTCCGACAAGAGTATAGAGTAGTGCTAGAAAAGTGAAAAACAAAACAACTCGGAAGAAATGCGAAATAAAATAAAAAAATAATAAGTTTGCATATAAGATTATGATATAGTATTAGGGTTGAGCAAGGAGCGGAACTAGCTAGACTCAGATCCGAATCCAAATAGACAGGGTTTGGAAAGTTTAAATCTTAACCTAGACTGTTAGGGTCTGGCGGGTTTAGAATCTGAATCTGAATCTAGATCCGAACAAATTTTTTTTCTATAAAAACACTATAAACATATATACATTATGCAATTTTGTCTATTCGTATATAATTACTTAAATATATTTAACTAACAAGGATTTTATTATACTTTATATTAATTAAGGGGCCAAATATATAAACTTTTTCAATATTCATGTTTTAACAAAATATTAATCACGTCTTTTGATTTTTATAATACAAATACAACGACTACATTTCAAAATTATATAAATTAACAAATTTCTAAATTAGGCAATTTCCAAAATATAACAAAATTCCAATTCAAACAAACTTATACTCATAATAATTTTTATAGATTTCTTTTAAATTAAATGCAAAAGAGTATGTGAGTTGAATCTATGTGGGTAGATGTATTCATTTGGGTGATCGGGTCTGTTTCGGTCGGGTGTCATTCCGTTCAGTTGTATTTCAGATCCGTTATTTTTCGGATGTGTGTTACGACGGGTCACACTCGGGTCGAGTAGATTAGTCAAGCTTCGGTTGAAGATCAGTTATTCAAGCTATTTGGTTATCATCGGTTCGGTGTCGTCTGAAGTTCGCGTCGAGTGTCAATCGGTCTCGTGTTTTCATCAGTTAATGATTGTTTCGTTTTTACCGGGTACAGATCGGGTTCGGGTATTTTTCAAGTAGAATTCGGCTACAAATTACTAATTACTATCGATCGAGTCACTATCAGATTAAGTTGTTAGTCATTTTTTAATTGATGATAAAATTTCCTATACTTAAAGCAAAATAGTTAAAATGCAAATGAATTAGTAATCATTATTACTTTTACTTGTTTGAGCGAAAATAAAATTATAAAGTTTTATCAATTTTCATCTAATTGATTAAAAGTATTTAAATAAACATTGACCATTGATTATTAACTCTAAATTTATTAAACCATGTATTTATAAAATCAAAATTTTAAAATATCTTATCACTTTATTAGATTAACTAATAAGATGATTGAACATGAGTAATCATACTTTAATGTTAAAAATTGGTTCAGGTTTACAACAGTTGGATCTAAAATTCGTTCAGATTAAGTAGATTTTCGCCGAATCGAGTTCAGTTTCGAGCATGATTCGGGTCGGATATGACTCAGATCGGTCATTATTAGGTTCTGGTAATCTCGGTTAACGATTATGTGTCAGTTACAAAAATTGGTTGCAGCTCGAATTCAGTTTTCCCATTTTCGGTTGTCATCCAGTTCGAGTACAACTTTGGTGTCAGTTCGATGAACTTAAAAAAGGAACATATTTTCGGGTCGGTTTACTTTCGATTTTGGTTCAGGGTTTTTAGTTCGGATCACTTTTGAACAACATTATGAGTGAGATTTGTGTCTCAAATGAATTGACACGGACCGGAACCTGGACACTAAAATCATGTACTTGAATCCGACCAAGACCCTTAAATTCCAAAAATAGGTGGATCAAGACCCTTATATAGGATCGAGTAGGGTCTAAATTCTTATGGTCCAAGATTCATGCCCTATCTCTAAAAAGTATAGTTTATTGCAAATTTGCTAGTGTGATAATTTGTAAAAGACAAGGGATTAAGTTTTTAAAAATAAATCATTTTTAGGGTTATAAGTGGCCCATTCTTTTACTTATTTTAGTTTAGCTTATTCCATCCAAGAGCACAAATCATAGTCCATCAACACGACCACGAGCCACGAGAAGAAAAGAAGAAAGGTATGCCATGTGCACATATAATGTAATCACTAACCCAAATAGTAATCGCTCAAGTATAATCCATGGATGTACATTCGTATTCATCTCTAATTATTGTCATTATCACATAAAAATGCAAGTGAAAGAACCATAGTATGATAAGTTCGAGTTTTATAAATCTATCCCTACTATGATATTATATGATATATCTTTATCAGCTGAAAATCCATAAAGAAAAAAGTCATATTCTACAATTCTTCAGACACATAAACATCTTGAGATTCATAATTTTCACTTACCTCACTCTGACCGAACTGGAGCAAGAAGTTGACGCCATTCACCACATCGTAAACCATTAATCCTATTCTTCCACCAACCCAACTGCCGATTTGACTTCCTATGAGATAGCCAAATCTCCCGAGCCTCTGTTCCCCCAGGTATCCTACTACGTAGGTGCCAACCAATGTCCCACTTCCCCTAAGAAAGCCTTCGGTCATTGTACCTCCAAAATAAATGGCTTCAAAGAAGTCCCACCCCGAAGATACAATTGGTCCGGTGATCCGCCTAGCCTTACGAGAAGCCAGTTTTGCAGCCTTCTTTCCTTCTTTAGCAGCTTGTTTGGCGGCATCTTTAGCATTCAATCCCTGTGACATTGCATCGTTCAGTGCATTCTCCAGTGCTTGACTCCTAGCTAGCTCGACATGAGCAGTTTGGATGTTGTTGACGTAGAGCTTCACGCCCTCTTTAACTGAGCATGCTAATGTTCCAGTGCTCATATCAAAGCAGTTTAGGAAAGTGAACTGCCCACTCTTTGATGCTGCTTCTTCCCCCACCAGCTGCCTGCATTTTTCAGCTGCATAGAACAATTGTAAATTAAATGCAAACGAAAAACAAAAATGATGCATAAATTAAATTGCCACAGCCTTTCAATTTTAGGGAAGATAAAAATTAAATTGCTAAGCACCATGGCTTATGTAGATCAGATGGAAAATTACAGGGCATGGACCACATTGAGCACAAAGCAAAGAGAATTATTAAGCTAATGTATACTTAGAAACAACAAATATTCTATCACCCCAATATCATTAAGTGACTCTCACCTAAGCTCCCACCCAAGAGGGTTATGCAGTCGGGTGTACAACCTTTACCCTTTTAATAACAAAGATTTCAACGATAACTCGACATATTGAAAACAATTAAAAAGATATAGGGATAGGAGTTACTTGCCAGTCACAATTCAATGATACTACCAAAAGGACTTTGTGACAAATAATCATGTCTTATACACCTAATTCTAGTGATTTTTTCTTTTTACATTTTTTATAAGCCATAAGTTGTCTAGTCAATATTCAATAAAAAAATTCTGCAAAATAATTCATTCATGTGAATTTAGGTAATTAATTAAGCATTTAGAAAAATCCTATCAGCTTCTCCTGACTAGAGGAGGTGTTCAAAGCAGATCTGATAATCCGATATTCACCTGACCTTGTAACCAAATCCGATTTGACCCCACTTTTTATATGGATTATGGAAAAAGGGTTTTAGTCTGGTACAACTTACTCTTCTAAAACAGCATTGAATTGCACCCAAACTGATATCTCAACTCAATCACCTCTAAAATAAACCCTCTAACTTTAACTGAAATCCTTGACTACCCACTGAAATATGGAAAACAAAAACAGTTCAAAGTTAATAAATTAGATTGAGTAGCCTGATTGATTCATCGTCAGCTAAACTTTAAGAAGGGCTTTGAGTGATTTCCGTTTTGCAACTCACAACAATGCATACATTACCGATATTTCTCCTTTCCCCTGTTCATTAGAAACTAAAGCCATCAAAATTGGTGCTCTTCTATCCTCTTCTCCCTATGTCTTGTATCATTCTCAAATCCCCCTCACCTTATCTTTTCTCTTAATCTCGGTCCTTTTACTTCTTGACCCATCCCCCTTCCTCTCTTTCTCCTACGTTCCATCCCTCACTTTTTCTGTCACCCTTCCTTTTGATAAGCTAGTATCAACCTTTCAACATGCATTATGTATATACGTAAATACACTAAAACACACCTGCCTGGATACCTCCATCAGCCACAGCAACACCACTCCTTAAACACTCCCTGCCAAATTCTGCATCATATAGTCACAGGAACCAAAACAAAAGGCATCTGGAATCATCACAAGCAATGATCATTCATCAAACTACCATCAATGTAACTAGTGTTTTGGAGGACAAGCAAAACAGTTAAGGTACAAGTTCAGCTGACACTTAAAAACGAACTTGAGTGCATTCCAAATCTTTTGACATCTGAACTTGAGCATTTCCTTCAGTAATGACTACTAACAACGCATTGTTCATAAAAAACTCGTTTTGTGAATGATAGTTAAACTTTGTTTAAAGCATGAACAACACAACAACAATGTCAAAGCTTCACTAATTTTAAATCTTTTACAAAACCTTCTAACAATCAGTCAATTTAGGGGAAAAAGACATTGAAAAAACTTTCTTATTTATTGTAAATGAATGCAAATTGGTCGTAAACTCAACACTGTTGATACAGGAGCTGAGCTCAAATATACTTAACTCAAAACGAGTTGACTTCTAACAAGCTTTGGAGCTCCACTACGTTTAGAAGATAAAGATATAGAGTGTAATATTCAATTTGACACAACTCGATGAAATCTAATACATTAATCCTCACAAAGGAAAAAAATGAATTCAAACTTAACAATCACTTGCCTTAACTATGCATAATTTTGAAATAAAGAAGAGTATCATATTCCAATTGACAAAAGCATCAAACACTTTTCAATCAGCCAAACACCACAATAACCGGTACCTTTCTCCCTTTAAAACCCTTGAAAAAATTAACTTATTCCATAGTCACCCATAAACCATATTCAAGCTTTTCCCATACAATCATTGTAACATAATCGACAATCACATTTGCGATACAAAACTCACAATAAGCATCCCATAGGGCATAGCTTCAATCACATTCACTCCCTAATGTAATATATCAAACTAACTTAGGTTAATTGGCTCTTCTAAAAACCAATCAGTTCCAAACGTACATCACTAAGGAACCCTGAAAAGCATGCTCTCCGCTCCTCGGTCCATGTTGTTCTTCACACTAGCAGTTTCACACATTGCATTTCATGATGCTCCTTACACTTTCACTTTTTCCCATGTTAATGCTAGCCACCAATTCACAACAACATTTTTCTGTTCCATCTGTTCCAAGTCCGATTTCTTAACTGGAGAAGCCACATACATGTTTGTGTTTTCAATTACCCCACTTAAATTTGTATACTCCATATTTTTCCTATAATATAATTGAAATTATGCACTATATTTGTATAAAATCTATAACTGAAGTGAAACCATGATGACATTATCCTCACCTAAAATTGCTTGTGTGTTAGTTTGACACTTTTAAGTAAAATATGTTCCCCATGTCATGATGAAATCATTGTTATTATTATAAATTATACCTCAAATATGATATTATTAATTGTGCAAAATATATCTATGAATATTACATTTTAAGTATCCAAACATTATAAATATAATTCTATTTTTTGCATTTTTATATAACATCCTTTCAGCTTCTTTACCTAAAAAAATACAATTCATTTCTCTTTTTTCAAAAGAATATGGCATTTAAAAAATTAGTCGCAAGTACTCAGACCTGAATTAAATTTATTTTATGTAATTTTATGGTAAATTGAATACAATGTATAGATGTAGATAAAAAAACAAAAGCACAACTACAGTCTACAATGTAATAAATATTTTTATAGTAACCAATATACAATTGTACATATCTTCTAATTAGAAACTAATGACTAATTATTAAAATATTAATTTCCTAATAACTACAAACATACTAGAAAAATTGTTGGGCTTAAAATTTTTCACTTTGGTTTACGTAATGTAGCATATTCAAAGTGATAGAAAAATAGTTAACCATAATAACATAAAATGTTTATGTGTGTAGGCTTGGTATCTAAGTGTCCAGTATTGATTGGGAACGTATGAGGTTTGGTTTGAGAAGCCAAAAAGGATCAAGGAAAGGATGAAAATTTTGAAAAAATAGGACAGAGAAATAAGGGGAGTCGACATTCCTTGTGTTTGTCCCAATGAGGAGCCGGTTTTTAAATACTGGAACATTGGATTTGAGGTAGAATTTAAAGTCGAGTCAGCTCAGCTTTAGGGTTTGCATCTTGAAAGTCGACTAGCGTGTGAGTCTGCTAAAGCTTACGCGCATTCCTCAATTTTTTACTTTCCTCGTGTCTAATGTGCTTATATAGGGGGTATCATCTATAAATACTCTCCAATACACTTTGACCCAATCTAAAATATTCTCGAAAGATTCTTTTCTCTCTCAATTGTAATCCTAACCCTAAACAATTAGTGCGTATTCTCCAACTCTAGAAACCTCCATTGAAATTCTTCGAGAACTTTGTTTTGTATCAATTAATAAACACATTTAGGCCTTAGGAACGTAGCTCACATTGAGTGACCCTCTGTAACTCATATCATTGATTATACATTACATTTTTTACACTTAAATTTCTTATTTTTGATTTTGTGATTTTCTAATCAATCAAGGGTTTTACCATGGATCATAAGCATACAAGATTGATTGTTAGACTTGAATCTCATTAATCACACAAAAATATTAGTTTAAAACACCAACGTCAAAAAAATCAAATCCACCACTGCGGCCACAACATGGTAGAGAATTACTTCATAAGCCAACATTAAATAAGAACATAATGGAACTAATCGAGTATTACATAGTATACTTCTATATATAACAATACAGCATCAAATTCCCCAAACAAAACAGTTGAAATCATAAATCCTACATCAATCAAAAACTTAGATTACACACATTCAATTCTCAAGTCTTTAATGAAATCCAGATCTACTTCAGGTAATATTTATTCGCATTTATAGAAGTATTTTTTTATTTTACTTAATCAAACCAATCACAATCCGGAAGGGAAAATATTAAGGCAATAAATATGCATATAAGCTAAATCATACAAAATAGTTAATACCCAATTAAAAAAACTCTGAAATTTTATTAAAACTTACCAGTAATGCTGAGAACAATGATCCCAACAATGAAGAGCACAATCTGAATTCTCTTCTTATCCAAGTTAAAATCCATGGATGAAATAACTTAATATTCCATCAAATAGATTAGAATCGATTAAATCCCAAATGATTTGTAAAAGGGACGATTATAGTGAACGAATTAACTTGTTAAAGAAGGAAAGAATTTATAATTTTGTTCATCAGAAAGACAAAATGAACCCGAATGGATGTGAAAACAGAATACTGCAAATCCAAGCTTTTATTACATCAAAAACTAAATCCAAGTTTTGAAAAGTCAATGGAAAATAATAAGAAAAATACTTGACCCCGTAACAAAACGGGTCGTTTTCCCTCTTTGAGGATTGACGTTATAGTTATACGCCGCGTATTTGTTACGGTATCAATTGTTTTTTACCTTGAAAAATAGAATAAATTACTCTGAATAATACAATATTTTGTTAATTTCCCTACAATAATATCAACTATTAATTAACCATGAATAATATAAATTTAAAGGGGTATTTTTCTAGAAAATACCTAATATGTTAAAAATCAAACTATATGTAATTATAAAACAAAAAAATTGGTAAATTAATTAACTAAAATTTGTATTATTCTAGTAAAATATGCCCTAAAGTTGCTATTATTCATGGTGAATCAATAATTGATATTATTGTAGGAAAATTAACAAATACTTATATTATTCGCCATAATTTTTCCTAAAAAATATTGGTCTTGTCACACAAGAGGAGCAATAGGCAGGATAAGGAGTAGTAAGGATTACATACAAGAGGACGAATAGGCTGAATAAGGAGTTAGGCAGTAATATACATGTGGTTAGGAGGCGATTATTACTATGTGATTTTCGATTATGTTTGTTATTTCTGTTATGATTGTTAGGTTGAGTTGTATGGTTGTCAAAGGTAGTTATTAGGTGTCAAGCTAGGGCTACATAAGCCAAAATTTTTGTAATAATTGGGATTATCCCAAAGAAGTAAATAAGAGAATAAATCTGAAGCTACGCAAGCTCGAATATTATCACAGAATCACAGAACATTATGTTCTTAAACATCATTGTATTCTTGAGCATTGCAGTTATTACATCTTGGTATTAAAGCGTCACTGATTTGATGAGGAATCCAACCAATCAACAACTGTTGGACCAAATTGAATTATGATCTTGAAAGGATGAAAGACCTTTTCTGCGAAGAATTAGCGGCATTGGAAGAAAGAATGTCCAAGAAGCAGGACAACACTGATAAGACATTAGTTAATTGGTGGGGAGCAAATGAAAATGCTGGAAAAGGAGGTACACACGACACACGGTTAGACGAGGCAAAAAGAAGTAAATTAGAAAAGGATGGATAATGGAGAAAGGGAACAGGTGAATGAGTCGTACAATTTCCATCATTAGGAGAAACAATGGGAATAATTGGAAATCTCGGAAGCTTGATTTACCCACCTTTAATATCGATTTGGGGAAGAAGGATAAAGTCGAGGCAGCGGTGGTATATTTTGAGGGTGAGGCGATGTTGTGGTATCAATGGCAGATCAAGCGAACCCCATTAGAGACATGAAGAGATTTTAAGCATTTGATATTAAGGCATTTCAACAGCGGAGATCGAGATCGGTGGTAGAATATTAGAGAGAGCTTGTGGGCGGCATCACTCATCTGGAGCCGGTGCCAAAAGCCATTTTAAATGGGGCTTTTTGAGGGGGCTGCAAGAAAATATCAAGAAAGAGTTGAGTCTTAGGTCCCACTACATTGGAGCAAACGCCATATGGGCTGAGAAAGTGGATCGGAAACTAGGGCCGACGTCGTGGCTAGGCCGGAGAAATGGGTCCAGCACCACCAGTAGGGCTACAGCCACAAAACTGAAATATAACCCAAAACCTAACACTAACCCTAACCCTAATTGCAATTCCAATCACACCCTAACATCAAGAAACCAGAAATGCAGCCTAAATACCCAATATAGTAACAATAATCCACTGCACCAGTAAAACAGCTCAAAACAGCGTAAACAGTATAATGATATTGTCTACAAAGCACAAGACTTATAAAAATTTGAGTTGAATCCAACATGTGGCTCAATAGCAACAGCAAACCAATATCAAAGTAAGTAAAAACTTTGCATAATTTAAACTTAAACAGTTACAAATAATCCAAACTTATAATTACAAAACATTTGATACTTAATCTAATTCTATCAATTTTACAACACATGATTCTTTAAAATATCATTACAAATTAACTTTCCTAAAATGACGTCCTCGTTATCGCGGCATATAACACATAAGAGCAGCAAAAGTTTATCCATATTAGAGTTAACCTGAAAGTGCATCTATCCCCCGTAAGGAATAGACCCCATCATAGACTGTCAACAATTAAATTGTTAAGTAATCCGACAAACTATCACATTTATATACAAGTTATTAACATCTCCAATTTAATCTTTTCCTCATTTGGTAACTCCTTATAAAACATTAATTTAACAAAATCCAAACTCTTTTAAAAGATCGTTTGGTATCGACATAAATACGACTAAGAACCTTTAGTTCATAGTGAATCAAGATGTGACTTTAACTTTACCAATTAATAGCGAAATCAAAATACGGTTATTACTTTACAAGCTAATAGCGAAATCAAAATACGGCTATTACTTTACAAATAGATAGCAAAATAATACGACAAATGAAATATATGGTTTTATTGCGAAACAAAAAAAAACTTTATATACCAAACGTATTTATTCAAAACTTATATTAAAACAATAATATAACAACATTTTAAAATATGGGAATATATGGACCGTCAAGAAGTAGGCTTGATCTAAATCCTGAGAACACGGGTGATCATCATCACCGAAAATACGACTCTCGCAAGAACGAAATGGAATCGGGGGCTCGAGATCGATCCGAATAACCATTACCTATTATCAAGCTATGAGATTTCGCAATAATCCGAATACAAATATCCATTGCCAATTCTCAAAAACGGACTTTTTCAATGTCGAACATTTTAATATAAAATGAATCAATAAGTCACGTAATTTTCTTTAAAATGAATAATCATAACTCATTTTCATAGTACAATATTGAAAAACTGAGATTTATAAAATTGAGTACAATATTGAAAAGCTCATATTTATAAATTGTAAACATACAAAACATAATTTTGATCAACTAGAAGCAAGGTCAAACAAAGTCAAAATACAAAGTTTCGAACACCAAAAATTATACGATTTTGCTCAAATATCAATAGCAATAATACTACACCTTGTATAAGGTAATTTGAACTTTGAAATACTTCAATTAAATTTAAAAAATAATAGTGTTTGTAAGATTACCTCTTTATGCCATGAATAGCAATCAATAATTATCATATCCATCAAATCATCATCAACAATTACGTAAGAGCTTGAGTTACTATTAATGGAGTTTAACCAATTTGATACCAATCTTAAATCCTAAATACCCAGCTTATATCATATTCAAATAATATCAACTAATCAAAATACCTAATTGATACTAACATTCCCATATTTGATATTTGAACCAAAGACCTAGATTAATCAAATAAGAACCCATAACTCAACAATACCAATTAATAAAACCCAATTGAAAAAAGAATAATAACCCTTAATTGATCGTAAATTTCCAATAAATAACCTTAAACAAGAATACCCAATTTATTTCATAGTCTCTAATCCCACTATATAAATTTCGTATTAGTACCATTTCAGGACACATCGTTAGTAAAATAGGCATAACATTCTCATACGAACTCATTTTGAGGCGATTCAAGTGTCCACGCGACCTCGACTCGGAGCACTACAACTCATATAAAGAAACTAAAACCCAAAAATTGTCAGAAGGTATTCGAAATTTATCAAAAACAGAAAGATTAGAATAACACTTATTAAATAAGATGAACTTTTATTTTTCTATAATGTGCGGAGGAAGATGCTGTTGAGATGAGACATAAAAGAGATTTACATGAGTGATTTGAGTATGATAAAGCTCTTTAATTAGTAGAGATTTTTCAAACAGAGAAAAAAATGGTGAAGGAATTAAAATGATCGAAAGTAAGATGAAGGAAAAGATATATTTATGCTTTTCATTTGCAAGTATCAGAATGAGTACTTAGTGGTATCATTATGTGATACTCGATTCAAAAGATTTGGTGATGACACATAAAGATAACATGTGTCTTAACTTCAAACTAGTCAAAAGATGTGTTTACTCAATTCATGACACCTCAACATGAGACACTCAAAATTTATACCATACTTTACCCTTTTGTCTTAGTTTATGAAATACGTTTGACTAAAATAAATATCGTAGATAAAACAAAACAGTCTCAAAATTTACCTTATTCAATCGTCACTTTAATTAAAATAAAAAGAAATTTGAATACGAGTCAAAATATATAATAAGACAAATTATCATATATAAAATAATATTACTCGGATTAACTTAGCTCGAATCCCAATTTAACTTAATTAGTACTATAAATAAGTTGTACTGAAATAGTGGCTGTTACAACCAGCGCTGAAAAATAGATTTGGATGGCGGCAGAAGTGAGCAGGTGAGGCGATTGACCCCAAACAAGCCGGCCAGGCCAAGGTGCCACTCACTATCAGACGGTTCAACGGGAAGTGAACCGTCAATGCCAATTCCTAAGATTCGTTGCACGTCATGCAACATTATGGTCATCTCCCCCCACGGCATGTGGAAGGTGTTGGTATCAGGCTGCCACCTTTCCACAAATGCCGTAATGAGAGCACTATCAATGTGCTGGTGCATTATATAGGAGAGACGACCAAGAGGAGTGCCAGGTAACACCCCGTACAGTTCATCAGACATGTCCTGAAGTCTGATGATTGCATCCAACGTCCTCTTCCTAGGACGACATTCCAAAATCGGAGGGGTGCGCTCCGATCCCTCAAATATAAGCTTTGTTACATGCCCACCGTAGCTGGGTATTAAAGTAGTGTCAACAGGGCCCCCGGGCTGGGGTGATGTGATCAACCAGTCCATGTCCGCGGACTGGTTGCGCCTCCTGCCCCGTGGAGCTGCATCCTCATCCTGGCTGGCTCCTGCATGATCAGAAGAACCAGCCGCGCTATGACCTCTAATCCTAAACTGACCGGCATGCCCTCTAACGAGCGTCAAATCAACAGGATGACAGGCAGACTCATACTGACCGACAACCTCTTCCCGGCTAACAGAATCGTCGTAATCAGTATCATCGTCACCTGAGTCGACCGTATGACTATGCAGGCTACTCTGGCGGCCAAATCGACCACGCACATGGTCTAGGGTAGTTGAACGTTGGGCCTCACTAATTCTGGCCGCCTGTTCTTGCCTTGCACGCCTTGCAGATCCCGTAACCCCCCTCTCATGGGGATCCCCTCTCTTTAAAGTCGGCCTAGAGCTATTGCCGCTCAATAACCCTCTAAAAAACCCTTTTCCTTTTCCTTGATTACCAGCCATTTACTACAATTTTCATATTTTAATTAGTATTAATAAAAAATTATAATCATAAAAATTAAATTAAGTAATATTTATTTTAATTACACTTACAACAAATCAACATTTTAAATATTCATAAATATATTAACAATAAAATTTAATAAATTGAATAAACAAAATAAATTCATTCGAAATTAAAAAAATAAAAAAAAATAAAAAAAATATATAAAAATAAATTAAAAAAATTTCAATCATAAATTAAAAAAAATAAATAAATAAACAAATTTTTTCTTACAAAATAAAAAAAAATTAAAAAAAATTTAAATCCAGTCGCACAAAAAGTACGACTGTACCTAGGTACAGTCGCAATTTTTGTGCGACTGGATTTAATTTTTTTTTTCTTCTCAAATTCATATTAAATACCACTACTTACAATAACATTATCAAAATATAATGCATTACAATATTTATTAAATAACAATAACTTATAAATTAAATTAATTAAACACCTAGGTACAGTCAGATTTTTTTTTTTTTTTAATAAAACCGCTACCTGAAATGGCGGTTTTGTTAAGAGATCTGAACTAAAACGCTACTTGAAATGGCGTTTTGTGGATTTTAAATTTTTTTTTTAAAAAAAATAGTAAACTGCCACTTGAAGTGGCGGTTTTGTAGTAGTACAAAACAATATTTTTTTTCTTAAAAATAAAAAGTAAGATAACCACCATTTCAAGTGGCGGTTTTGTAGTAGTACAAAACATTATTAAATTTTTTTTTTAAAAAAAAAAAAAAAAAAGTAAGCAAACCGCCACTTCAAGTGGCGGTTTTATAGCAGTACAAAACAGCATGTCATTTTAATTTTTTTATTTTTAAAAAAAAAATTAATAAGCAAACCGCTACTTCATGTGGCGGTTTAGTGCTTAAGGCAAACCGCCATCTCAAGTGGCGGTTTTGTCTGAAAAAAAAAAAATTTCTGACGTGGACGGTAATGTGGGAAATAGTTTCCCACATAATGCAAAGTGGGAATTATTTTTTTTTTGAGCAATATAATGGGAATAGACTCTTCAAATTCACGTTATTTAAGAAAAATATTTGACATATAACTTTTTTTAAATACTGCAAAATACATTTCTTAGAAAAATGTTAAAATTGAGTGTTTATACTACATAAATTTCCTTGACTTTTTTAATATCATATGTATAGATATTGTCATGGTATCACTTACCTAACTTATTTATTCATTTAAATTATTAATATCATTTTACTTTAATGACCTTTGACCTTCTGAATTGACCTTGACTTTTAGTTAACGGGCCTTTCTGGATTCTCCCATCTCTTCACTTGGCCCATAAACAAGTGATCCATATGAAACCCTAACTCCCTCCAGGGAATAACCTCCTGTTTGACCCAACTTCCCACTTCCCCTCATTGCTTGGTTATTCTTCTTCCAAGGCTGGTAACTGCCCATCACTCTCATGACAATCCACTTCTTCTCAGAAATAACCCCCTTCTTTGCCACCATAAATAGAGGCCAACATCAGAAGGGAAGGATCATCGGAAAATATTCCTCTTAAGTATCCTTACTCATACTCCACTTCATTAGCCTACCCAAATTCCAACAATATCAAACCCGACATCTTTTTGCATTCAGTATATAATCATTTCCTCAATAATTTCATATCAACGTTCTAACTTGAGCGTCGGAGGGGTTTTCCGGGAGATCACCCCTCGGACAAGGCTAACGTGTTGTTTCGCAGGAATTCATGTCGCTTCAGTCCACGAATCGCCGCTCCTAATAACGCTTCCACTTACAGTCTTTCAAGTGTTTTCCACTTCCTCGTTTCATAAACGAAACAGTTTGGCGCCGTCTGTGGGGAATTGAATAAGAAGTCATGGCTCCTAAAAAAAGTCCGACTCAAACCGCCACCGTGCACAGCACAGATACAGACCCTTCCGCAGGTCACGCTAATAATCAAGCCGTGACTCGTCGTGATCTGGACATGCTAGCGCGAAACCTCACTGCCGCTTTCTCTGAACAACTCCGCGCCGTCATAAATAATACTCCTACTCAACAACAAGTATTAGAAGACATGACGGACCAAATAAAAAACTTGTCGGAACGAATCGAACCCCATCAAGAGATACCAAAGTCTCATGAATCTCAAGATGGGAACTCAAGGACTTCCCACTCCAGTAGACGCAATAAGAGGAGGCGGGAGAGATCCAGGACCCTCACAAGCCTCCACAAGACGGATCCGCAAGATGGCGAATCTAAAACCGCCTCTTAAGACGCCCGTACCTTCCTAGAAAGCAAGAAACAAAGGGAGTCTGAAAACGTCCAATCGTTGGTGGATAAAAGGAGGGAAGAAAGAAAGAATGCACAAGTCGCGGGATCTAGCCGCCACATTACTATGCCGCGGAATGAGGCCGGCAAAAGTAGCCTTCATGAAAATCTCATACCAATAATCTCTCCACTGGCTCCGGAGATATTGAATACTCCCAACACCGGGAAAATAAAGATCCCAAACATGGCGGCCTTCGATGAGACATCCTGCCCAGAGGAACACCTGATGGCCTACAAGAACCTGATGCTGCTGTATACCACTGACCCGTCATTATGGTGCAAGTTCTTCCCAACTACTCTTACGGGAGTAGCTCTGACGTGGTATACCTCCCTTCCAGGAGGAAGTATCCACAACTTTGCCCAATTGGAGGGCAAGTTCCTGGGTCATTTTGTAGCATCAAGAAGACAGGAAAAATCAAACTTCCATCTGCTCAGCATCACGCAATTGGAAGGAGAGTACATATCATCATATTTAAAAAAGTTTCATGAGGCGGTACTAGAAGTAACTGACTTGGAAGAATCGGTTGCATTAAACGCCCTGATCAACGGAATGAAAGATCAGAGGCTGAAGTTCCAGTTGGTCGAGAGCCAAGTGAAGACATACGCGGAGGCCATGAAGCAATGCCAAAATTATGTTACGACCTCCGAAATATGTCAGGCACATGATCCCAAGTAACGGAGGTCAGATAAGAAGGATCTCACGGCCAATCATTCCTCTAGGAGCAGAGAGGAACAGTCATCAAGGAGGGAAAAAATTTTCTTGCTGCGCCGTCCAGAACCTCCGTCAGATATGGGATCTCCACGATCCAGACACGTATATGTCGCTGAAGGGGAGCCCAGGACGCGGAATTTATTAGATGGCGGCAACGATCCACTGTTCAACCGGAACAGGAAGGACATATTCTTCGCCATCAGGGATCAATTGCCAACTCCACCTCCTACTGCCACCCCCTCTGATAGACGCAACTATAATCTGTGGTGTGTATACCACAAAGAGCACGGCCATACTTTGGCCCAATGCCGCGAACTCAAACGTATCTTGCATCAATTGGCCGATGAGAGATTGTCCAGGTTCCTCAACCGGAAGGATTACGATGCCGGAAGAGAAGCAGAAAGGAGGCCATGGAATCAAAGACACAGATCCCGCAAAAGGGATGAGGCCAGGCGCGAAAGTTCCAACACTCAAGGAACTATCAACATGATTTTCGGAGGATACACTGAAGAATATCCTACCATCCGCGCTGCAAGAAATAGTGTCCACACTCTGCTCAAAGGGCCCCCGAAAGCCTCATCAAGTGGACCGATCATGAGGTTCGATGTCACGACCTCCCAAACGCTGCAACAACCCCATACTGACCCTCTGGTGGTCACCCTCAAAATTGGGCAAATGAAAGTCAAGAGGGTACTCGTAGATACCGGGAGCACGGCTGATCTCATAACAATGGAGTGCCTGAGAAAAATGAAGTTCGAAGAAAAGCACTTGCAACCCCTCGACAAACCGCTGATCGGGTTTGGAGGAAGTCAGGTCATTCCACTAGGCACGATCATCCTCCCCGTGCGGGTAGTGGAAAAAAATGAAAGCAGAACCACGCCTATACGATTCACGGTGGTGGACCTCACCTTTCCCTACAACGCTATCATGGGGCTTCCGCTCATCAACAAAATCAAAGCCATCATCTTCCCTCATCAACTCTTGCTACAATTCGAGCGGGATGATAGACAAGTGGGTATCCTCAAAGGGGATCAGGTGACGGCACGCCAATGCCTCATCAACACCTTAAAACGAGGAGCTTCCATCACCCCCTCCAAAAGGGAAAGGGAAGAAAAATCCCCTACTGTCATGAGCGTGTATCTGGAGAATCCCAACCCCCACGAAAGGCCTCGCCCTGTAGAACGGTATGAGGAGGTGGACATATTCGAAGGAAAACGCCTCAAAATAGGGAAAGACCTCCCTGGCCCTGTTAGGCAAGATATCATGGCCACCCTTACTGAATTCTGCGACGTCTTTGCTTTTTCCACGGAAGAAATGCCTGGCATCCCTACAAGTGTCATGTGCCATAAACTGGATATAAAACCAGGCTACAAACCCGTAAAGCAAAAGCTGCGACATCAAGGAAGGGAGCGGATAAAGGCCGCCCAGGAAGAAGTGGAGAAATTGCTGAGAGCTGGATTCATCAAAGAATGCAAATACTCCGATTGGCTCTCAAACGTCGTCCTCGTGAAAAAATCAAACGGCAAGTGGAGGATGTGCATTGACTTCACGGATCTGAACAAAGCCTGCCCCAAGGACGATTATCCTCTTCCTAAGATAGATTCTTTGGTAGATTCCACAGCAGGCCACGCTCTACTAAGTTTCATGGATGCTAACGCCGGCTACCATCAGATTCCCTTGGCCACAGAAGACCAGCCACATACGGCCTTCATTACGGATGCCGGAGTATACTGCTACAAGGTTATGCCCTTCGGGCTAAAGAATGCTGGAGCTACTTACCAGAGAATGGTCAATGAGGTCTTTCAATCTCAGATAGGCCGAAACTTAGAGGTATACGTGGACGATATAATCACAAAAAGCAAGCAGACGTCCCAACATGCCGCGGACTTACGTGAGACGTTCAACACCCTCCGAAAACATCAAATGAGACTCAACCCTGAAAAGTGCGTGTTCGGAGTCACCGGTGGGAAATGCCTTGGTTTCCTTGTTGACGAAAGAGGAATAGAAGCCAACCTTGACAAGATACAAGCAATCCAGGACATGAAGTCCCCGAGATCCGTAAAAGAAGTTCAAAAACTAACGGGATGCATAGCTGCCTTGGGAAGGTTTCTATCAAAGTCCGCGGACAGATGTTCGCCCTTCTTCAAAACCCTCAAGCAAAGCAAGTTCGAGTGGACAAAAGAAGCCGAGGAATCCTTCCAGCGGTTGAAAGAGCACTTGTCATCTTTGCCGAAACTGGTTTCGCCATTCAACGGGAAAATCTGGTCTTATACGTCTCGGTCTCTGAATACTCTCTGTCGGAAGTACTGATCGCCGAAAGAGAAAAGAAGCAATTCCCCGTATACTATGTGAGTCACGCCTTTCGAGGATCTGAGGGAAATAACAGCGAAGTAGAAAAGGTCTTATTTGCAATCGTGATGGCGAACAGGAAACTGAAACCATACTTCCAATCCCACCAGATCATCGTCAGATCCAGCCAACCTGTGAAAAAGATTCTGGAGGGAAAAAACAAATCAAGCCGCGTCACTGATTGGGCTAATCAACTTGCAGATTTCGGCATCGAATACGAACCACGAATAGCGATCAAAGCACAAGCCTTAGCTGACTTCATCGCCGAAAGCACTATCCCCCAACATCCTAAACCTAGTCAAGAATGGAAGTTGTATGTGGATGGATCCTCGACACAATCAGCTAGCGGAGCTGGGCTGTTGATCGTGTCTTCTGCCGGGGTCCGTATGAAAAGAGCGGTCAGATTCGAGTTCGCGGCCTCTAACAATGAGGCAGAATACGAAGCATTACTCATGGGGCTCAAAATCTGCCATGAAGCAGGGGCGAAAGTATTATCCACTTTTTCTGACTCCCAGCTAATAGTCGGACAAGTGAATGGAGAATTCGAGGCCAAAGATGATGGCATGAAGATGTACTTGCAACAAGTAAGAGAATTTGTCAAGAAATTCGACAAATTCACATTTGTCCACATCCCAAGATCTCAAAACGCACAAGCCGATTCCCTGGCAAAATTCGCCAGCTCAGCTGAAACATCCGCGGCTCGCGATATTATCTGGGAAGTCCTTCCAAACCCCAGTATTAACCTCATGGTTAACACCGTTGATAGATCAGAAATGTGGATGGAGCCATACATCAAATTTTTGCAAAATCAGACGCTCCCCCATGACGAGAATCAGTCCAAAGTGCTTCAAAAGAAGGCCAGATGGTTCGAGCTCCACGAAGGCATGCTCTATAAAAAATCATATACCCATCCCCTTTTAAAATGTGTTTCTCCTGAAGAAGGATACTACATCCTTCGCGAAATACATGAAGGCGGATGCGGTATACATCAAGGAGTATGAACTGTCATTAGCAAAGTCCTCAGAAGCGGATATTATTGGCCCTCTCTCAGGAAAGACGCGGAAACCTTGGTCAAGCGATGTCCCGAATGCCAATACCACTCAAAGATAGGAAGGAAACCCTCTAACTACATTTCTGTCATGCAAGGCGTCTTACCGTTCGATAAATGGGGTATGGATCTCCTTGGCCCCTTTCCTCCCGCAAAGGGGCAACACAAATTCATTATAGTGGCCATTGATTATTTCACCAAGTACGTGGAAGCAGAGCCCCTCAGCTCCATCACGGACAAACAAGTCTGTCAATTCATATGGCGAAATATCATCACGAGATACGACATTCCTCGTGTGATCATTACCGACAATGGGAGACAATTTGTCAGTAAGAACACGATACAATACTGTGACAGATTTGGAATTCAAATCCGATTCAGTTCCGTATCTCGACCACAAACAAATGGGCAAGTTGAATCAGCAAACAAGGAGATCCTGAACAGTATCAAAAAGAAAATAGAGGGGGTTAAAGGTACTTGGGACGAAGAACTACCCGGCATCCTATGGGCAAGCCGAACAACCGTCAAAGAAGCAACAGGGCATACTCCATTCTCCTTGGCGAAGCCGTGCTTCCAGTAGAAATAGGCATACCCTCTACAAGGGTTACCTACTACTCACACGACGAGAATGAACAAGGAAAAAAGGAGAACTTGGATCTGCTTCCAGAAACGCGGGGGAACACATTGTTAAGATCTATGTCCCAAAAACAGAAGATGATTCGCAGCTTCAATCGACTCGTCAAAACTAAACACATTCAAGTTGGCGACTTCGTCCTACGAAAAGTTGAGGCCACGGGAAAGATCGTAGATAAAGGGAAACTTGGGGCCAACTGGGATGGCCCATTCAAAATTACCCGCGTCATCAAACCCGGAACATTCGAACTAGAAGACATGAAAGGAAAGAAGCTACCCCGCCCATGGAATGGAGACCACTTAAAGAAGTACTTCATTTAATGAGATTCGCAAGAGGCCAGTCAATGATCATTAATTTCACCAGAATCAGTAGCTTTATCCCGCGGCATAGTCGCGTTGTCTACAATTTTCAATATATCAGAAATTCCATTTTTTTCAGAATTATCCGGCTCCAACAAGTATTCAGTTATATTCTACTCCCTCTAGTAATATCGCAAATCTCATTAAATTCAGTAATATCTATAAGTCGGACCCCTAGATAGGGGTCCCACATTCAAATTTATTCTAAGTCACCACGAATCCATGACATCTACAAGTCGGACCCAAAAATAAGGGTCAAATGTCAAAGTTATGTTAAGTAAAAATCTTGCCCTCCAGCAAAATCGATAAGTCGGACCCCTAGATAGAGGTCCAAAAAATCTTAATTCAAGTTAAAGGTCCTTTATCAAATCAAAGTAAATCTTCAATGACACCCGGCCGTGACATCGATAAGTCGGACCCTTAGATTGGGGTCCCAAGTTCAAAATTAGTCTAAGTCAATTTCAACTGATCCTGGCCGTAGCATCGACAAGTCGGACGCTCAGAATAGGGTCCCAAGACCAAAATTGTTCTAAGTGAAATTTTGACCGCGTCACTCCCTGCTTTTTGGGAAAAGAGTCCGCGGACTAAAAGTTAGAACAAGGAAGTACGAAATCTTAGAAATATTAAAATTGAAAAAGGCAGCATCAATGATAGAAATATCATTCGAAAATATATACATGTAAATCAAATCGAATTACAAATACCGGTCAAAAATGTCAAGTTTAAATTACAATTACAAAACAAAATTAAACATCATCTAAGAAGGCCTCGATGTCCCTCTCTGGATCCTGGGCCGGCAGCTGAGGAGACCCGGCTGCCCCCTCTTCAAGACTTGGAGTGAAGCTCACAAAATCTTCAATGTTGAACGGCTCCACTTCAATCTCGGACAGCTCCTTAGACAAGCCCTGGAGGTTTCTTCCTTCATCGATAAGGAGATTGGACAGGTCTAAGCATAAACTCTCCAGCTGGGAAAGCGTCAAGTTCTCAGGGGTGCCCGAGGCCGAAGGAGGGGGAGAGAGTTAACTTATCCAGATCAAGGCATAGAGCCTCCTTTTCAGCCGCGACATCAACTCTCTCCGACCAAGCCCTTGCCTCTTTCACATCCCAGTTGAGGTCCACCAGTACCGCCGACTCCCGTTCCAAAATTGGAGCTAGGTTGGCCAGAGCTTCGTCCCCCTTGTGATTTGCCTTTTGTTGGAGGGAATCGAAGTCGACGCCTAACTCTGCGGCAGCCAAACGGTACCTCTCTTCAGTAATCGTGGAACCCGTACCCACCATCTCTACTGTCAGATCCCCCAAGAAACTTGACGCCTCCGGCTCGTCCGAAGTCAGCCAATCCCTAGCTATCCGGGCTCGTCTTTCCAAGCTAATTTTATACACCCTAGCCGCGGATAGCAAAGTCTTGAATTCGGCCGAATCAGCCGACACCTGTTCCAAAAGACACTGGTTCTGATGAACCAGTTTAGCATGGACGTCCATTAGGTGACCGACTTCATGGCCGAGGGTTGCCGATTTGTTAGAAGCCGCGTCCAGACTCCCAACGGTCTCCTCCAGCTGTTTTCTCGCCCTCTCCCGCCACTGTTCAGTTCTGACTAAACGCTCCTTCAGCTCAGAGCATTTAGCCAGTTTTTCCTTTAAGCCCGGCAGTTCTCCTCGGAGCTTTTGGAGCTCCTCGTCCTGCTCATCGCAGCGGGAGGATAGGGCGGCCAGCGTCTCCCTGTCCGCGGCACTTTGGCGGCTGAGGTTGAGCTCAAAGGACAACCTCAGAAAAGCCTGCATATAGAATAAGTTAAAATCCAAGCATAGTTAACTTAAGAAGGTAAAAGTGGAAGGACGTTACCTCAGCCGCGAAAACTTGGAGTTGACGCACCCTATCGGTGGGGGACAGGGACTCCAAAAGGTCGACATCCACCTGGCTGATCAAGTGGGATGTCGCCCTGTTGAATCGGGTAATCATACCCTTATGCCCCAAATCGGTAAAAGGGGTGTCGTGTCGAAAAGGTAGAACCTCCCGACGACGGTACACCTCTTCCACCTTCGCCCTAGGAGCCGCTGCCGATTCCCCCACCTTCTCTTTGCCCCGGCTCAGGACCGGGGACGCCTCGGCTTGAGGTGAAGCCACCTCCTCCTCCACCGACCTCATTTGCAGAGGTACGGCCGTCATTATTGTTCCCGCAGAGGCCTTATTTGTGGCACTCTCCTCATGGGAGGAAGAGACTCTCTTTCTCTTCCTCTCTCTCTTCTTCGATTCCCTCTTCTTAGAAGGGATTACCCTCTGAGAGTCATCGGGAATGTGAACTCGCCTCCTCTCCTCAAGGAGCCGGAGAGCCTCCTCTTCGCAGGGGACCTCGTCCAGCCCCTTCTCCACCTTTGCCGAGTCCTACAGGAAAAGAAGTTAGAAGAAATCGAAGAAGTCCCTCATGGTTCGAAATCTATGTATGAATTTATACCTTTGGAGGAAGAGGTAGGGTTTTTCCGCGGGCCGTTGGATGGTCCTCTGAGCGAATCGCATAACACTGAATTTCTTCATGAGTTCTTGATTTTTTGCTCGTAAATTTTCCTTGGCTATCCCTGAAAAAATCAAGAGTTAGAAGCAAGTAAACATACCATAGAAAACGGAAGGAAGAAATCCGACGACTCTTACTCCGATCGGTAGCCATGCTGATGCCGAAAGCTGAGAGGAGATTCTCATTCTCCAACTCAGGACGACCCGGTATCCAGTTGAGTTGGACATTCATGGGTTTCCTCCCCAATTGAACGTCCATCTTTGCGTATTCTATGATCACCGCATCATTAAAAGAACATTGCGGGATCCCGTTATTAAAACCCGAAAGGTTGGGTTTGATGTCGAAGGAGGTCTTAATATTCCATCCTCCTGAATTGTATAAAAAGGCGAACTTTGTCCTATATCCCTTTTGGCTGTCAGGGAGGTCGTGGACTATCTTCAGTCCACGACGATGGGTGAAAGTTATCCAGCCACAGCCGTATGATTGAGAATTGCATTGGCGGGCTCTAAATATATACCTAAAGGCAGTAAGTGTTGGTGGCACGGCCAAAACTTTACACAAAATCAAAAACGCCACCATACAACCCCATGCGTTAGGATATAACTCGGGCACTGAAACATTCAAAAAATCTAATACCTCCCTAAAAAATGGATGGAGAGGAAACCTAAGTCCTAACTCAAAAGAAGAAAAATATACGGCTATACAGTGTGGGGGAGGAAACCTAACGGTGTCATAATTCCCCGGTGTTATAATGTTGATATCATATTTTAAAGTTCAAACCCCATTTTTGAGAGATGGCTTCCCGACGCTTGTCTAAGTCTCTTTTGGTTTGTAAATCTACGAAGTAGTTAAGGGGCCCGCCGCTTGGGATGTAAAATGGAGGAGGAACTGGTGCCGCGCTCTCCCTTCCTGAGGACTCGGATGATCCTTCGATGTTTTCCAGATCTACATACAACAACCCTTCCAGGTCAGGATTTATTCGTGGCAAGCAATTGGGGAAGAAAGCAACGCTCACTTCCCAAGGAGCAGTTTTCATTATCTCCGGAGGGTATATAGGGGATACAGATGACTCATCCCTAGCCTTTATTGGTTCGTAATGAGGGGTTGATTCTCACCGAACAACTATCGTCTGAATCATTCATTAGCAACCCCTCTTTATTAAAGCGTCTACATGCTACCAAAGAAATTTACGTCGGGTTAGCCGAGTTAATGTCGAAGTTAGCTATTGTCTCATGAGTAGCCGCGACATCCATATTAATGATAGTCATAAAATAGTAGGCGAAACTTGTAAAGGATACTGACTAATTTCATAAAACTAATTTAACTTTAAACATTCAAGAACTTGAAGAACAGTTTGAAGAATAATTTGAAGAAATTCAAGAATTGGGAGAAAGATTTGAATACCTTGAGGAAATTTTGAAGATTTGTCAGAAATTTGATGAAGTTCTGTCAGAATCCTTGAAGATCTTCGAGAAATTTGTCAGAAGTTTGAAGAAGGGTTGAAGGTTGTCAGAGCGTTTCTCTCTACTTTCTCTTTCCAGCGATTTGAAGAATTGAAGGAATTAACGAAGGTTAGGTGAGAGGGAACTGTTCCAACAACCCTATTTATTGCAGCAATAAATGCTCAAACATCGAACCTAAACATCCCTTGAACGAAAAGAGGAATCCCAAACTTAAACCGGGAAGTCGATAAGTCGGACCCCCAATGAGGGGCCAAACGTCAAAGATTTGTCTAAGTATTCTTATCTATGTCCGTGAAGTCGACTAGTCGGACCCTCAACGAGGGGAAATATTGAAAATTTTTTCTAAGTATCAGATCTTGATTATGACTGGGGAGTCAATAAGTCGGACCCCCAAGATGGGAGAAAATGTCAACAAATTCTCCAAGTTATTAAATTTTCTATTGAAGCCGTATGGTCGATAAGTCGGACCCTGAAGTATACCCCAAGAGAACAGAAATTATTACAAGTATGAGGGATGTCCGTATGATCGATAAGTCGGACCCCCAGGTGCCTCCAGTTATGGTGTACAAATTTTAAGTATGGGAGAAATTCTTCCACTTTTTCCGTATAATCGAAGAAATCGACCTATTTGTGATCATTCCGCGTACTAGAAGAACCGGGGGCTTATTAGAACAAGGAAAACGGTTCAAATCTTTTTTCCCGCAACATCGATAAGTCGGACTCTCTTAAGTCCCTCAGTGAAGAATAATAAATCAAGGTATAAATTTAAGCCGCGTCTTCAACACACTTAACTCAGTTGTCTGGCGAGTCAACTCATTCATGCCGCGGTATGATACCTTCCCCTGATTCCACGGCTTATAGCACGACAACAAAAAGGAAGATAGATCAGACAAAACCAACATCTCATCCGTGAGGTCTATGAGTCGGACCCGCTTTGATGGTGATCCCATTCAAAGATATTCCAGTCCCTGAAAGACCCGTATGGTCGACAAGTCGGACCCCCCCTTAGGGGCTATTTCATTTCAAAATACTAAGTATTGGGTGCTTCCGCGGCATCAATAAAACGTGAATCAGGATCCAGCCTCCACATCTATATCCCTGTCGTTAAATAATATAGGCGGACAGGGATATTCCGCGACATGCTTGAAGCCGCGGCTTGGCTGACGTTACTTATTTTTCTTGAAGCATCTCCTGCGGTTATTTTGAAAAGGCCATAACTTTTTCGTTACAACTCGGAATTCGGCATGTGAACAGTCGATTTAAAGCTTACGAATCCAATTTCCGGGATCCGCCAAAAGATCTACCTAATGACGATCACCGTTTCCGCACAATGAAAGATACTTCGATTCATCAGGGTTGCCTTTCTTATATCATCCTTCGTGCGTGGGGCTAAATGTCATGGTATCACTTACCTAACTTATTTATTCATTTAAATTATTAATATCATTTTACTTTAATGACCTTTGACCTTCTGGATTGACCTTGACTTTTAGTCAATGGACCTTTCTGGATTCTCCCATCTCTTCAATTGGCCCATAAACAAGTGATCCATATGAAACCCTAACTCCCTCCAGGGAATAACCTCCTATTTGACCCAACTTCCCAGTTCCCCTCATTGCTTGGTTATCCTTCTTCCAAGGCTGGTAACTGCCTATCACTCCCATGACAATCCACTTCTTCTCAGAAATAACCCCCTTCTTTACCGCCATAAATAGAGGCCAACATCAGAAGGGAAGGATCATCGGAAAATATTCCTCTTAAGTATCCTTACTCATACTCCACTTCATTAGCCTACCCAAATTCCAACAATATCAAACCCGACATCTTCTTGCATTCAGTATATAATCATTTCCTCAATAATTTCATATCAACGTTCTAACTTAAGCGTCGGAGGGGTTTTTCGGGAGATCACCCCCCGAACAAGGCTAACGTGTTGTTTCGCAGGAATTCATGTCGCTTCAGTCCACGAATCGCCGCTCCTGATAACGCTTCCACTTACAGTTTTTCAAGTGTTTTCCACTTCCTCGTTTCATAAACGAAACAGATATCTATACTAAATAACATTACATTGTATAGATTTCTACACTAATAATTTAATAAAAAAATTGTAAAATTTCAAATGTCACAATTAGCCAAGATTATGTGCCACACTCAAGGCATTTACCAAGTAATTGATACTGGCTAGGCAATTCATTTTGATAAAGCGTTTCACAGCAGTATATTTGACTATGTAATCTTATCAATATGGACGAAATCAGGATTTTAAATTAGGGGGTTAAATTGTCGATATACTAGAAAATTATTTATTATATAAGGTACTCATAATTGACATGATGATCCGAAGTTTACACGACATTGTAACCGAATTCGATTTGACTTGAATTTAAAAATGATTTACAATTATGTAAAAACAATATGGACACAAAATCCAATTTCAAACCCACCCAAAACACCTAACCCGAAATCAACAATGACCTGCACAAATCATATAGTTAAGCTATAAAAATATTAAAAATCATATAGACTTAAATGAACTTGAATCATACTTCCTCCGTTCCATTTTAGTCGTTACATTTGCATGGGCACAAGAATTAAGAAAAGTGATTGACCTACACTGTAGCTGATTGTTTATTTTATAGAGTATAGTATTTTATTATTGTTAATTGAGAAAGAAAAAGGAAAAATAGGTTGTTAGGTTACTTTATAGAGTATAGTATAGTATTTTATTATAGAGTATAGAGTAGGATAAAAATAGGGGTAGGTAGAACTTTAAATGATTGTTTTATTACTAAAAACGAAAATGTAGCAAGTAATATGAATTGCCAAAAATAGAAAATATAGCGAGTATTATGGAACGGAGGAAGTATAAATTTATTGGTCTATAAAAATAATAGTTTAAATTAGGGTTTGATCTCTTAACCTTAGACTACAATTGTGTTAGTCCAACCATTGAGCTATAGTAATTTTTATTATATTTTCTCTCTTTAAATTATATACTCTCATATTAGTAGGGGGCAAAATCAAATTTACAAAAGATCACATTTTCTATAAAGGGGCCGAGCCTCCACCAACCCCATGTAGCTTCTTGTATGAAATTAAAGAATTTAGTCACCAAGAATACTGACAAAAATGTTATGGTGATTAAGACTCAAAGACTTGTTGGAAAATGTCGAGATTAAGGCAAGCATATATATAAGCAGTAAAAATTATTGTCTTAGATAATAATAAAGGAAAAGAAGAAAAATAAAAGGTAAATCTTTATTGTCTAAGACAGCGTTTTTAAACACTGTCTTAGACGATGATTTTACTTTTAAGTTCGACACTTTTAAGTTCGACATCATTTTCATCAGGTTGTGACATGTAAGGAACATTTGAAAGTTCAAGTTAACAATATAAGAATCTACCCCAAATCAAATACTCAAGGTAGTAGAAAATTGAGGTATCAACTACAATGAATTTTCAACCAAAATCGAATTCAGCAGATCGATCATACCAGAGCCGTCAACTATAGCTTTGAATACAAAATAACAACGAGCCCATACATTTTAACACTAAGAATTTTCGGTCTCATACTTGAAAAAACCTATACACACCAAGTTTTGGAATTGAATACAACCATTCACATCCCAAAGTGCCACCACATAAATGCAAATTTCTACCAACATTCGAAAGTCTGGACTATTATCAAGATTGAATTCAACATCCGGAACACATGTATTTGAGACCCACTACAGCGATATATTTCATCAACAAGCTTCCATTCAAAATGGCCCAACAGCCCTCTCCCTCCGCCCAAACCCGACCCCAATTAACGCGAACCAACCTACTTTCCACAGTTGAAACCATGACAAACAGACAACACTATGATGAGGATCAAGGCGATGATGATACCCAACACGATTAGTTTGATCTTCATGTTCTGAAGCCACATCTTCCTCCTCATCTGTGTTCCTTGCTGACGAAAATCTTGTGCCTGCACCAGAAATACCAAGGATCACCCATTATTTGCACCTTCAATATGTCAAGTAACTATAAAAAACTGAAACGTATGTGGCAACTGCTCGGAAATAAAGTCAACAGTTCTCAGTGGATTTCACATCCTAATGGCAACGTATAGCGCTAAGGAACCGCAGCAAAATGTTATATTTATGAAATTAGGCATAACGGGTGAAGAATAAAGCCCAAGAAAGTTGAAAAACAAGGATAATTAGATACAATGGTACATAAACCAACACAAACCTGTGAACGAAGATTCTCTGTCTTGTCAACCAGAAGTTCAATTTTCTCACCACGATCTAGAACCTATTTAAATAGAAAATGACAGAACCAATGAATATAAGCTTCAGCCCAAGGCAAGTTCAAATCAGATCAGACAAATTAAGGGAGGATCATAGATGCTGAACTGAAAATGTAAAATACATTCAAAGGCCAGACATAAGCATCGTTAGAAACAATGTAACACTCAAAATAGCTATTTGTCATCTTACAAAACCAGCCCTTGTTATAACATTCGATTTGCATCTCAATAAAGTCTGTTACCTTCTCGATATTTTCCATCATTACTCCCTTGACTTCTGAAATCTGGGCCTGTACCTTAGCAAGCTTGTTCATCTCCTCTGGATGATCAACACAGTACTGCATGTGCTCCTTGAGTTTAGGCCTGAAGAAAATGCAGTTATTAGCGTTTATATACATGAATAAATTCGGGCAAAATAAAAAAATCAATGACCGAGAGAACTACCCAAAATCTTTATTCAAGCTTTTTGCTTGTGCAGTAGCAGCTTTTCCACCTCCATATCTCTTGTTAAAATCATCTTTAACTCGTTCCAGGAATGCCATTGGAATCTGTCTTCCAATAGACTCAACTGCAACCACGCAGTAGGCTGCAATATCCAGAAAGTATAGAAGCATCCCAGGTCTTAGTAAATATAATAAGGAAAGACATAATATTCAAAGATTTCTGACAAAATTACTTGATTCAAGAAAATAGTTTAGTGTAAGTCTAGCATAACAAAGATCAAGTCTACATTCGGAAAACCAGAACTACCCAAAGTTAGTAAAATAATAATCATCCAAAACACCACACCAAGGTTCATTGTAAAAAGACTTACATTATATTTTGATAAGATTTTAGGAAGGAAAGGAAAGGAAAAGAAGGAAGGGTAAGGAAAGCTCTTGGCCTCTAGATTGGCTTCTTCCTAATGCACTAGGGAGAACTCAGAACTTCCACAATGTAGATAGCACATTATTATTCTGCACTACTTGCACTACCTATCATGTTCCAAAACATTCAATCCTACGACAGTAACAGTAGTTTAAAAATTTGAAATTCCAAAACTCACCCAACAGTAGCCAGCCATAAGATAGAAGACAGCTTGTAGACCATAGTAGCAGTACCAACATTAGCTCAAATAAAGTTCACCAATTTCTTTCCCAACACTTGATAAACGCATACTCCCTGTGTTACCAAAAATGGTTGTCTCATTGAGATCACTACATTTCTATTTTAGGTAAGGACTCCACGAGCTCCATGTAATCTCATCTTGCACATTTTCTTTCTCTTTTAATTTAATCCACACAATTTTAAGGTTTTTGTTTTATTCTTACAAATCAACCAACTAAATTTAATTTCGTACGCTGTCTTATATGTAGCATTTTCTGTGGGACACAAGAGTAACTATTAATATAGTCATCCTGCAAATAAACCAAACCTAATCAACCTGAATGAATAATATGCTTCATATACCAGTCACTAGCCATTGAAGAAAGCAAATCGTTCGACATTACACGATCAAGTACAACAGCTTCTACTTACTTCTTGGAACCCACACCTATGAACCTCAAAGCATTAGATGTAATATCAACCATCAATGGGCAAGCACATCCTTGCAACTTTTTTCAGATACTATTCACTACTTAAACTTTAATTAAACTTGGCTTTGCAATCCTCACTAATCAACAAAATGCTATCATGATCCGATCCACACATCAATCTCCTATTCAAACTTTATCCATAACTTACACGCAGTTAGCTAATATTAACAACAAAAGCTCCGATGCTTATAAAAGTTAAAAACTCATATTATAATCTATATTCCTAAATGTTGAAAAAAAATGCCAGGAACATGCACAGATAGCTATACAAATCCTGATATATTGAGTGGCCCGAATCAAAAATCCAAATACTAGCATTTTAAACCCAAACCCACATTAAACGAATGAGTATATCACCAATTTCTTAAGAAAATATAACAAATGCCATCAAATCTCCTCAAATGAAACAAGAACCATCATCAGAATAAAAAAGAACAGATTAAGAATACAAATTACCTTAATCTGGCATCTATAAGCTATAATAACATAGATTCAGTAAAGCTTCAAGCTCGAAAAACATAAACGCGTGAAAATCATACAAACCCTAGAATTTAGGATCACCAACTTTTCACCAATAGCAAAATAAAGGACCCCATAATCAAAACCAACACAAACCCATCACACAAAATCAAAAACCCACATAAATAATCGAGTAATTAAAAAGACCCATGTGAACAAACAGTAGCCAAACTTAGATTTTCTCTAAAATCCCTCATAAAATGCAAGAACCCAACTTAAATCCACCACTAAAAAAGTAAAAAAAAAAAAAAAAAAAAAAAAAAAAAAAAAAAAAAAAAAAAAACCAGAAAGTAAGCAGATCAAAACAAGAAACCCACTTCAAATAAACTGAAGAAAAGATGATATAAGAGAGAAAATGATCGAAGAACATACTAAAGCCATCGGAAACAAAAAAATTGAAAGTATGACCGTCGCAATTGTACGTAAATTTGTTGTTTGTAGCAGGAAGTTTCTGGAGACATTGAGATGCGACACTGGTAAAATTACCAGTGAATTCTGTGTACTCTGATAAAATCACAGTTCCTCTAGCAACAAAACTGTAGATCAGATTTTGTTGCCCCATTTTATATGTTTCTCTCTTAGATCTTTGTTTCTCTTTAGATATATATATATCTAGGGAGTGAAATACAAGAAACCCAGTGAAGGATTTTCGAAGAAATGGGAGGTAAGAATTTGCAGAGAAGAAGGAAGAAAGCTAGGAATTCTAGAGAGAAAAGGGGAATGCGAAAACCGAGAGATATACAAAACAGGAAATTTGATTTTTTTTCAAGGAAAATTAACAAACTATCTAATGCATAGATTTATTTTTAAAAAATTATCAAATTTAATTTTTTTTTTTAAAAAAGAAACTAGCTAATGATATATTTCTTTGCAAATGGCTATCACTCAACGAAAAAAAGTTAGTTGATCGTTCAATTTTTAGGTTTGATCGAAAAAATAAATTAAAAAGAAATAACACATGTCAATTTTTTTCTGGTTAAATTGATTTTTAGTTACAAAAAAAGATAAACAAATACTCATTTTTCATTTTTTTACTTTTTCTATATTTTTTCACCTAATGACGGACGTCGCGATTACCCTTATGGGATAACTCTTTCGAAAATCCGATCGAAGTAAGTACTTATTTTCGAAAGAGTTACTGCATAAGGATAATTGTGACGTCCGTTCTTTGAAAAAATATCATTATAATGGGTAAAAATGACGTTAAAAATCTGTTTCGGTTGATGATGTGCAAATTTTATTTAACCGCAATAAGTGTAGTTGTGGACTTGTGGGTTGAACACAAGGAACGTAGGACAAGAAACTTGCTAATTTCTACTAATTATATTGCTCAAAGAGGAAAATGTTTAATTTGTTGTGTAGCTAACAAACTAAAAATGCAATAAAAAATGAGTTTAAACTATATGATGAAGAGATTTAGGGTGTCGGGAATCTCCTAAAGTCTTGTATGATCAAACTCTCATTAGTGTCTATATAATATCGAATTACTTACGTGGTTAAATATGATCTTGTTAATCTCAAACTCTAGCCCTGTTGATTAACTATTAGATTTAGACCCTACCAAAATTCTCACATGCTAGTTTTATTGAACAAATTAAAAAGAATTTAACTAAAATTTACCCTAAAGCAAAGTTGATCCTAATCTCACACGCGAATTCTATTGACTAATCCAACAAAGCATATTTAATTTAGGGTTATTAACACAATTTAACCACTTTAATCCTAATTTCATAGACACTTTCAATCATTAAATCATACTTAACTTATAGGTTCAAACCCTAACCCTTAAAAATGGATGTACTCACTATTCATGGTGAAAGCATTAAACACAAACCCTAAGATGATACTAGACATGAATAAGAATGATAATAATAAAAACTACAAGAGGAGCAATGATTAAATGCAACAAAACACAACAATTGAAACCAAGAGCAATGAATGAAGAACAAAACTAATTTTTATTAAAGGATGATTAATAACAATAATTAAAGTTCACTAAGGAGGATTTAATACTAGTACAAGAAATTAAAAGCAAAAGAAATTAAAAGACTAAAAGAAACTTACAATCCTTGAAGTAAGATTAATGGAAAGCTTAAAAGATGAACAAACTAATTAAATCTAATGGAGAAAAGAGTAAGAAAGTCTAAGGAAATGATAAACAAGAAAAGAGAAACCCTAATCAGCAACTAAGGGCTTATTTCTATCACTAAGGAAAATTAACCTAAAGCTTAATGAAAAACCGCCGCTAAAAGTCACATGCTGCTGATTTGAATTGCCACCGAGTCGGCTTCCACGAACTTGAGACAACCGCCGAGTCGGCTTTAACATCTGGAAAATTTGCATTTTGGTCAGTACTCACCGCCGAGTCGGCGGTCATCCTATCTTCTCCAAAGCCGGCTTTTACTTCTGGAAAATTACATTCAAGTCAGAACTTATCGCAGATTCGGCGGGCACTTCTTCTTCACTGCAACAGAGTCGACTTTTGCCACTGGAACTCAATTTCTTTCCTTTGATATACGCCGAGTCTTTGAGGCTTTTGAGCACTCCTCAGCCGACTCGGCTCTTAGCTCTAGAGGCGAAATTGCGTACAAAACTTAACAAATGGATCTTTACTTCACGAAGATCGATGAATTCAAGGGCTCAATTCTTTCTTTAAGTCCTGTAAACTTGATTAGCCACAAAATCCACAAAAACAACTCAAATTTGTCATGATTACCTCATTTTCCCACAAATTGGCTATGGAACACCAATTGGGGCAAATAAGCTAAAAACGACCCTCAAACACCACTAAACACCTAAAAAAGAGCATATAAATGATAATCATAAGTGCAAATAATTGCACTTATCAGTTTACGTGTCGGAAAATAGGTGAATAAATACTTGTTTCGACCTGATTTTCGAAAGAGTTATCCCACAAAGGTAATCGCGACGTTCATTTTTTGAAAAAACTTATGATGGGTAAAAATGACGTCAAATGTATTTTTTTGAATTTATTTGTTTTAATTTTTAATTATTTAAAAATACGAGGACCAATGAGATACTGCCACATAGACAACTTAACCTCTCAAATTGGTCAAACCCTTAACATTTTGCATTAAGTGGTAGTCATTTGCAAAGAAATTTATCACATTGGATAGTTTTTTTGCAAAAAAAAAAAAATACATAAGTTAATTGTTTGCAAATAGACCTATACATTAAGTAGTTTCTTATAATTTTTCCTTCAATTAATAATATATTAACAATGCATTAATAAGACAAATTATATGTTAATACGAGAAATGTTATACTAATATCACTAATCGTATTCTAATACGACTAATACTATATTAATACGACTATTATTATAATACTACTACCATACTAATACGACCATTACTATCATTAATAAGACTAATACTAAAATTTACTATCAATATTATAGTATTACTATGTTAATACAACTGATATTATAGTCACTTAAGCTTCTCAGCGACTAATGAGCTCATTTGTATACTCAAATACTTTTTCAACATATATGGGATTACAAAATCCTGTAAGAAATCGGTTCGAGTGTAACACCCCTTTCCTAAAGGGCGGGAGAAAATTTGGGTGTTACATCGACCGTATAATAGGTTTAGTTAAAAATAAGTTCGCGTTTACAACAAGTTCGATTAAAAATCGGTTAGATTAAATCAATTTTGATGGGGTTGCATTTGGTTTCGGGGACACTTTGTTGGGTCGGATATGACTGATTCGATTTTCCCATTTTTGATATCATTCGATTTAGATACAAAAACGATTCGAATGTCAATTCGATAAACTAAAAAACCAAACATATTTTCAAATCAGATAATTTTTTATTTCGAATTGGATAGTTGGATCGAGTTATTTTTGGACAACTCTACCATGAATAACTATAGCTATCGGACTTACTACCTAAAGTATTATCGTTAAGCAAAAATAGTTGTCATAATGTATTTGTTTAATTAATTTGAAATACTTTAGGTCTTATTTATTAAATTTATAATTATTTTATCTAATTTATTAACCAAATTTCGATAGTAATATGAAAAAAATAAATTGATTATCAATTAGAAAGAATATATAGAAATGAGAATGGCTAAATTTCAAATCAAAATAATAGTCTAGTGTAAAACACTAAATGATCACGAAAAAAAATAGCATATAAAGAAATGTTTTGACAAACCTAGTAAAATAAATAAAAAAGAACAATTGAGTTGAAAAGCAAAGCAATATAATGCAAGTCAGAATGAAAGTTGCCAAGTCTACAGACCTTTAAAAAAAGAGATGCAACAATAAATTGATTTTTTTCTCTTAAAATACGAGTCTTTACTGAATAGTATAATTTTTGTGTGTTGTTTGAAAAATATCAATACTAACCGCTAACGTTTTCTGATATAACAATAAAATAACGCAAATTCTTACTTGAGACCATCTTAATAAAAGACATGTTTTAAACAGACCGGCTCATTATTACTAAAAAAACAATTAACAAAAAAACGCGTGTTGTGTAACCTTATTTTAAGTTGGTGTTATAACCTATTAAAGTAGGTATTATAACCTATTAGAGTTGGTATTATAACCTATTAAAATTGGTTTTTGGATTTGGTGTTATAACCCATTAAAATTGGTATTTAAAGTTGATATTATAACCTATTTGGAGTTGGTGTATAATATATTAAAGTTGGTATTATAACCTATTATTAGAGTTGGTATTATAACCTATTAAAGTTGGTTATAATACCAACTTTAATAGGTTATAACACTAACTCCAAATGGTAACTTTAATAGGTTATAATACCAACTTCAATAGGTCAATAACACCATCTTCAATAGGTTATAACACCAACTCCAAATAGGGCCAAACGTGGGCGTTAGTTTTTAGGTTTTCCTCTTTTTTTTAATTGTTGGCCTGGACCTGGGCCTGGGCCTGGAGAACACTTTCTTATAAAGACGACCTCGCAGGAGAGATTCTGATATAATACCATATTAGATGATGCATGTGCGATGCAGAACTTTATTAAATTTTCTGACATATATGTCACTTAAGAAATTAAAGATTTTAAGAAATAAATTTTACACACCTAGTTATATTTTGTTTTACTCTGAATATTTGTATACATTACATACATTGTATGATTTATATCATATTTTGCATCGTGCGTGTAGTAATTTTGGAAATTTTAGTTCATGACAAATAAATCACAACAAAAGACTATTCTATGAAGTGGCTATATCAATGTTGTGTTTGGTAATTTGAAGGCTATTCTATGAAAAAAAAACATCGAGACTGTTTATTCTAAAATGACTAAACTGTAGTTGGTAATTAATCCTAATTTTTATTAAGTATTACAACTATTAATAACACACTTCAAAATCAAATTTAACATAAAAATATGTAAAATTATTTAATAAAAGTGTAAAAAAATAATTACAATCTTTCATCAAAGAAATAATTGAAAAAAATAAAATAAGATTCTTATATGATTTTCTAATACATTAAGTTATATGACCTAAAAAATATAAAAATCAATCAATATAAATAATATTATAGTCATAATTAGAATAATAAAGTCCAAAATATAAATATTAGTCTAAATAACAATGAGATCATCATTGAATTTTGGAGTGAAAACTTTTGCTGAAATTATTACATGTAAGCAATATTAAACAGTGATGATATGAACAGTGTTTTGTTTTAGTAATAGTTATATACAGATAGATTTTCCTCTTTCATTTGTTCAGTGCATAACAATCATCAGTAAAATTGAATTAAATATGGCATAGCCTTTAATATCAAAATTTTATTATAATAATTATCATAAAATTAAAATACAAAATCTATACTAGTAACTAAGTCGAGCAATATGCCCACAGAAAGAATTATAGCTATTTGAGTCTCGTAAAAATATCACGAACTCATCATCTAATATGAGGACTGTAAATCTCACAATCCTGGGCTTCAAGAATTGCAGATTTTGCCTATCCACAACCACGCTCAGTTTCCTATATAGATCGGCTACAACAACTGCGTGAATCAAACCCACCACGCAATGGGACCGAGCCCATCAGAGTCAAGTGATCCCTACAGAATTAAAAAAAAGTGTGATGGCTCAGTCACGACCTGAGTGATTATATCTTCATTTAAGAGGAGGCAGAAGGGTGGGACTTTTGCCACTCTTCCTTTTTCCTAGAGTAAAACATATAGCCATATACCTACCGTAACTATGAGATCCCTTGAACCAACGTAAAACAAGATTTTCTTACAAAAATTTTACTTTCACAACGGGATGAAATAGTCTCGGTTTATTAAAGTTGAAAACCTTTATGACGATAGCAATATAATATGACAAGGCCTTATATTTGTAGTCAGGGTATAATATATCAGTCAGATGAGGAGAACTCACAGAAACAACCATTGGTGCAAAGGGCTTTGAACCTTCCTCTTGTTCTAAAGGGATTGGAGGATACTCAACACTGCTAACTCGAAACCGTATCTGCAGCAAATTAACCAGTTATAAATGATGATAAATGGAGTAATGAGAAAATTGAAGGCTTTCTCACCTCACTATCTTCATCAATTGGAAATTCTGCACTATCGAACAACCACATCCATCTCACTTGCGTCCTGCAGTTTGCTATAAGAATCATTATGTAACTGAAAAAGGATTAAATTAACTTCTTGCTTCATTAAACTAGACATCTAAAGAGAGGCATATGTAGACATTTGATCTTACGGATCTTCATGTGGCTCTGAACGGTTTGGTTGTGGCAAAGAATAGAAAGGTATGTATATGTCATCAAAGAACCCAAGCGACACTGCTGATTTCAAAGTTAAAACATTAAAATCAATTCCTCCAGCAGTACAACAAATGGAAATTATGCAAGTAAAACAATAGAAGTTTGCAATTTAATCTGAAGCCCAAAATTTTAAGATCATGGCCAGAAAGAAAATTTTTCAACAAATACCAAATTACCAAAAAAAACATAACCACGTGTAAGCAAGTTTTGTTTATAGAATTACATTGTTCTGTACATCGGGAAATTATTGATTTTAGTCACTTGACCTAAAGGGGCCAACGCTTGTCAAGGAAAGAAAGATGTATACATAACTTTAACTCATCAAGAGTTGTAAATTGTAATCATAAACAGGTCCAAACTACATGTATTTATTGCAATTTGGTTTTTTAGTTCTTTATTGGGGGAAAAACAAACAAAAGTTTGTACTTACATTTTGTAGTGCTTTTTTAATATAAGTATATTATGAATTTAGGCAATTGTTTGTAGAACACCAAGCAACAGGAAAAGTCATTTAGATCTGTTGTCATTTAAGTTGAATAAACATAGAGTCAAGATTAAAAAACTCACACTGTAACCCCTTAGAGTTCGAACATTTAAGTTTTGCAGCAATAATTTCTCCAACATAAGGACGGAACATGACCACACGAAAGACAACCTGGATAGTGTGGTCCACCGAAGTAAATAAAATGATTAGTGCTCTGTTGACAATAAATATCCAATGGAAAATGAGGGAAAGGACAAGCTTATACAGCCACAATAAGGAAACACTCATTAATCTAAAGAAACACCACAGAACAAAGTTTGACGAGATCTAATTCTGCACCCAAGAATGATTTTGAAGATGCTGACAAAGAAAAAATGTGAAAATAAATAAGCACTCATTTCAATAGCAAATGTCTGGGCCATAAAAATAAGCAACGAATATATTAGAAATTAAGCATCAAATTAGCTAAGGCTTCATGTTTAGGTAAAACCAAGAATGAGACACAAGAATGTTGAGAGCAATATAGTGCAAATTAAATAGCTTTAGGTTTAAAATTAAAAGTGCAACAAAGAGCATAACTGCACACGTTTTAAGATTAAGATTAAAAGTAGAGCAATATATAGGAAACTAAGAAATAAAAATAAAGACGAGTCGCATTTTTGCAAACACTAGAACAATTCAATCAACCACAACAAAACCATGCAAAATCTCATTGAAGCATGGTTTTGCAGAAAACATGGGTTGTTCCACTATTTATAATTGGTTAACTAAATTAGCCGCTCTTCATACAAAAGAAAAATCCATTATCACCTTAAGACACTTGTGAATAAGCCTTCTTAAAGAACAAATTTCTTTATTGAGGTTAAGTGATCCCTTCGTTCTATATCTTATGGTGGCGAATGACAACCCTATCTTCTTTTTAGCCCTCTTTTGATAGCTTCTTTCTCTTACAAAACTAATATATTATTTAATCTACATCCAAGTGATGATTGATTCCTTCTTTAGAATACGGTGAACATTGAAATACATATATAAAAAAACACAAATTTGAGATTTGTGAGACCAATATTTTGATATTCACTATATTCAAAAGAACCAATCATTGCTTGGATGTAGATTAAAAACATGATTTAGCTTGTAAAAGAAAGAAGTAATCAAACGGGAAAAAAGAAGTAATCAATATTATTTTGAGACAATCTCATATGCGACCATCTTATATTTTCAAGACATATGTGATTACTTTTAACACGTACGTGATCACTTATAAGGCCTATGTGAACATTTTTAATTTACTGTATAATCATTTTAAAGCTTATGTGGTTACTTTTTAAGCACATGTGATCACTTTTAAGGCTTATGTGATCACATTCAAAAAATGTGTAATCACTTATAAGTGATTACTTTTAAAGTCTATGTGATCACTTTTAAGACCTATGTGATTACTTTTAAGGCCAATGTGATCACTTTTAAGGCATATGTGGTCATTTTTAATTTTCAAGTTCACCACCACCACCACCACAAAACGCAATCTTCGTAAGCTTTTAAAGTGATCACATAAGCCTTAAAAGTGATCACATAAGCTTTAAAAATGATCATATAAACTTTAAAAGTGATCATATAGTAAAATAAAAATGAGCACATAGGCTTTTCAAAGTGATCATATAGGCCTTAAAAGTGATCATATAAGCCTTACAAAAAAGTAATCACATAAACTTTGAAAGTAATCACATATGAAATAACGTCCTAATTTTAGGACGGTCCTAAAAAAGAATTTGTGTATTATTTTTTTATACTTTGTAAAGAAAATCACAAAATTAATTTTTTTTGTAGTGACAGATTAGGTAATATGATTGGATGTTAAAAAGCCTAAATAAATTAACAATTGATAAGTAATGCAACTAAATGTAGTTGAGAATTGTAAAGATTAGCATGTTCAAAAGCCTTGATATAACTTTTTTTAATAAAAAAATGAAAAAAAAATCAAAATGAGATATCCGATTTTCACTTAAATCTCGATTCCGATCCCGTATTCAGTTTAAAAACTAGATATTTGGTTCGCATTATTTCAAAAATCGGATAATTTATCCGGTTTTTGAAATCAATACCGGATTATTATGCACACCCCTACATACAACCAATTCCAAAGCCCAGTTCTATCACAAAAACATATCGTCAATTGAGCAACACTAGAACATTACATAGGAAATGGTGTTTGCTGCATGAACCAAAAATTCATCTGTGAACCATTCATTCATTAATAATATATGGTCTTCACAGACTCATTTTAGTTCAGTTTACTTTTTACTCGCTCCACACGAATCACTTTAGCATACCACAATAGTCCCTACAATTGTAGTATAACCAAATAAAGGGCAAAGGGCAAATAGTCAACAAAAGGCAGTGTGAATAAATTGAAATACAAACAAACCATCATCAAGTGTAATTCATTTCGTTTACCAACAGTCCTCCGCACAACCAACTTATCTTAAATCATGTCCACTAAGCTAGGCCCAATCCAAATTACATCAAAAAGGTATAATCCATTTTATAGATCACCAATTTCCACACACACATAATGGATAATAAATAATTTGTCTCTAGTTCGCATAATCTCAAATCTTCCAACTACAAGCTATGAAACATAAAGAGACACATTTGCTTTACACCATCAACTACATTCTCATTCATAGTAAGTATCATACTGAAAATGTTTGAAAAGAAACAAGTCTCAACATACATCAGTGATTCACAAAAGAAAAACTCAACTCAAGAATTAAAATAAGGTCAAAGCCAAAGTTAAGATCTTGGGAAAAAAAGAACTTAGAGCTCAAAAATTGCAAACTTTTGCACCTCTCTAAGATAAACTAATACCTCCATTCTCGACCCATAACCGCTTATTCATAAGATTCACAATAACCTATTATAGCAACCTCAAATCCAATAACACAAACAAAATCTAATGTTTGACATAACTATTGATTAAGTACTAATTAGTTATATAAAACCATTGAACATATGCAGAAGGTAGGACAAAATGATTAGGGATCATTGAACAAGAACATGACAAGTACAAAACCCCAAACAAATCTCTTCTTATGCAACAAGAAAGTAAGGAATATAGTTAGTACTTATAGAATTCAAAATATAAAATATATATTTTAGTTTACTATATATATAAGTTGTTTTATATCCTTTTTAACGAACACCCCATGGACAATCGTTAATAGGATCATATAAGAAAACTAATCAATAAAAACACAGTATTCAAAATAGAATTTAAATGAACTAATAAAAATAAAAGCAAAATCAAGCAAAAAGAGTAAGAAACAAACCGTGTAAGTAGGAGCACCTTCAATGGGTAAGACAAAGCCACCATCAATTGAAATAATGTCATAAATAGATACACAAAGACCCAATTTAGCAATTACCTTCAATCATTATTAAAGATTATAATTAATGAACAGAAACCCAACAATTAAGAAGATTATACTTTTGAAAATAAAATTTAAAAGAATAGAAATAAAACCTTGTCTAAGAAAATAGATTCAAGTTGACCCTTAATAGCATCTTCTAAAAGGACATTAAGCAAATCAGGGGGTAATCTTAATCTGTGCTCTAATTGACTTAAGAAGAACATGTCTTTAAGAATGATTAGGAAACACACAAGTGATGGGAATGGAAATTTCGCAACTTCACCCGATTTTTTTAATCAAGCAATAAATTCTCCAACTTTATATCTCTGTTTACCAAAGAAAGATAAACCCGGTTAGTATAACCTAGAGTTTAACAATTATTTGATATATAAGAACATAATTAAATTACAAGGAAACACTAAAGAATATCAAACTAATACTGGAGTTCGACAAACAAGAAAAGGGAAATATATTGAATCAAAACAAACACAAAAAACCTATCAAAAGATCTTAAATAGTTAGGCATTAAGAATAAAATGAGATGGATTGATATCAACAAATATGATGCAAGAGCATTCAACTTATTAAAAACCAAACCACATGACAATTTTTCCAATATATCGGTACGGTTCATTTTAAGTTTCAAGTATATTTTAGGGAAATTTTATATTCTTAAGCCGAACACGTCATATGCTAACTTGGAATCATGTTGGGCGTATGTAGTTGGTCTAGTCGAATATTACTCTTGGCAGGTCTAACATTTTAAAGTCTTACTTTATTAAAGTTTATACAATAAAGAAGATAGAAACAAAGAGTCCATAAATGGTTGATTTATTTTTCTTACTATCAACATATTTAGTACATTTAATATGGGACTTTTGGTGGTTCATGTACTAGACTTTTGGTGCTTCATTCTCCAGGTTTTATTGCTCATTATATATGAAAATTCATTGTATGTGTATGCTTGTACTTAGCTCTATAAAAAGGAGCCTTATAAAATGAAAAAAAAGGAAGTTGTTGATTCATCTTTCTTAAACCTTGAGTTTATAAAATGAAAAAAAGAAATAATAATTCCAATTATCATTGAGTCTGTCTTGTAATTTGGCTATAATCCTACTATTCTATTTTTCTTTCTTGCAAACAAAAAATTAATCTATGTGTTCTCCTAGTTACACTTACATCAAAATAGCCTTGACAGAAATGAAGATTGATCGGAAAACGAGAATGAATGTTGATGATAAAACACTCAAAGAAGAGGAGTCATCAAAAAACATTATACCAAGATACAATTGTAGTTGTGATTTGGGAAAAATACTAGGTTTATAAAATTAGAAAGGAAATAAAATGAAGAAGAATGTTGAATCACGAATAAAACCACCAGGATTGATGAAAATGAGTTCTAGAAAGGGGAAGAAGAGAAAGAATTACATTCAAGACCTTGATTTCTTATGTTACATCCATCCATCATTGGAGCTCTTATTTAGTCCTCGTTAGAAACCTTATTATTCCAAAATGGAAACTACTATCACCTCAACTGGCACAATATACTTAATTTTCTGTAATTTTTGTATAACGAGCACCCTATATTCCAAGATAACCAACTTATATTTTCTTACCCCAACGATCATCATACATCATATAAATCATATATCCTTTTACAAGGTTTTAAGCCATTGAAATTCAGAAGGATAAAATATATAGATTACATGGGCTCAATGCATTTATATTTCATTGAACATAAGTATACTCATAGTCAAAATTCAACAATAACATAAAGCTCAATTTAATGTAACCATTTCTCGGCAAATCAACACACAAGTATAAAATCACAAACACAACATTGCATAATAAGAGAAAAAAAGATCCAAACTTTACACACAAAAAATCGAAAAAATAGAATACCCAAATTAAAAACTACCCAAAAATTAAATATCCACACATTTGAATTCAAAGCATACAAAAAATCCTAAAAATGCACGTGTTTCACAATTCATTCAGGTTTGTTGATTGAAACCCAATTAGTTGTATGAAAAATCAGCTTCAAGGAATTTTTTTAAAAAAAAATCGATTCTTTAACAATGACCCAATATCCACAAATTTGAATTCAAAGCACACAAAAATCAATGACCCAATTCCATAGTTATATAAAGTTCAACAAAGTTACAAAACTAAACTAAAAAAAATTCCCAACAACAAATATTAACAATTTATACCACACAACTTCAAATTTTCAAATAATAATAAGATCTATTTCAAATCTCTACATTCAACCACAAGCAACCATAATAGAATTGACAAAGTAAACACCAATATTAATAATTTGGTAGAAATTGGATATAAATTTAGAAGATATTCACATATGCAATTTAATTACTTGAATCCCTCTCCTAAAATAAAAATGTTTAAATTAAGTTAGTTAAAGATATGTCGGAACCATAAGCATAAATAAAAATAAAAATTAAAATGAACAAGGTTAATTATGTCAAAAATTTGTGATATAAATAGAAAGATTCTTAAATGAGATAACAAATAGAACGACCCAAAATGACAAATGGGCACATAATCAAGGAACGAAGGGAGTAGTAAACAACATATTGCTATGATCTAAATCTTACTTTCTAGTTTATGTGAGATTCTTTAAAATATAAATTCTTATTCAATTTCACGTTCATAATCCCAATTCGTAAACCAACTCATGAGATTCACTCTTACGACTCATTTAATAGTACACATCATATTGTTATGATATAAATCTTAATTTCTAGTTTATATAAAAGCCTTCAAATATAAACTTCTATTCAATTCACATTCATATTCCCAATTCGTAAAACCACTCATGATCTAAACCCTTACGTAACCAAATTTTATTACTAAAATAATTAATCTTAGATGCTAAGATTTGAAAGTTATTCACATTACACATTAATAAAATAAAACTTGATAGCTATACTCGGATTTACATTAAGAGGTTAGCATATTAGGTTTAATAAGTTAAAAAAACATTAAGAATAACTTTAATGTATAGTAATCCCATCAACATTAATGTTAGTAAGATCTATATTGAATTATTTTTGATAGCACTTGGTTTATTATAGAGGTTATTCTAATAAATCATAAATTTAATGCTAATATACAGCATAATAGACAACCTAGAATTCAAGTACTTTCAAAACATCAAGAAAGCACTACAACCCATTTCCCTTCGCCTATAGCCTTTCCTTCTGGCCAAGAGATGATCCGGCTAGAGATGTTCGAAACCGGGTACTCGGCATTTGGGGTACCCGGAAAGCCGGGTACTCGATTAGTCGGATACCTTTTTGACAACCCGTGTCCCGACCCGATATTTGGGTACCCGGAAAATTGATTCGAGACACCGGTTACCTGGTTTTATTTGAGGTGATTTTTAATTATTTTTGTACAAAATTTTGGGGCATTACTTTTCTTTATTTGACAATATGAGCATTTCAAGGCCACATTTTCTTGAATATTAAGTAATTAGTACATCAAATATTTAACTTTATCATTTATCATTCATCACCACTATTGGCAAATTTTATCATTCATCAAGTGTTTAACTTTATCATTATCTTTCATCAAATAAGCAATTTATGGCAGTCTTTTTTGAATACTATTTAACTTCATTTGAATGGTCCATGTTTTATCATTCATCAAAAACTTGTAATCATCATTCTTCAACATTATGCTAGAATAAAACTACTAAAAGAATGAAAGCAAAAGCAAGATCAATACTAAAAAATAAGGGGAAACAAAAGAAGCCAAATTATCACAACTGAAACCAAAAAATAAAGCCAAGAATAACTAAAAATCTAAAATTAATCTTGAAAAAAATCTATAAAAAAAACTAATTTACCGTAAAAAAAGCTGGACACAGTGTTACTAGGAGTCTAGGACTCTAGCACCGGAAAATCAAAGAAGAGAAAAAATTATTTAAGGGAAAAGAATTGAAGGAGTATAGAGAAGGAAGGAGAAAATCATAGAATTGGAAAAGATAGTGTGAAACGGCGCCTTAATGGACTTCAAATTGAAAGAGGTTATTAGCACTTTGTAGGGTTTGCATTGCTGGAGGAATCGGGAGAAAAGTCGGTAAAGTACACATTTTTTAAAAATTCCATGAAATAACAAATGGGACGAGTACCCGTTTTAAATTATTTTGAGGCCCATGACCCGACCCGGTAAACACGGGCTTTATTTCTATTTCATGACCCGCCATTTAAGAGTCGGATTTTTTTGAACAAGCCTAGACCCAGAACCCTTGACCATCAATCAATTCTAAACCCATAATAGAATTCAGACCCACTATGCCTCTTGCCTCCACCAGATTCTGTCTACCTATTACTCTCCCGTGTGAGCTTATCCATATCAAGAAGAAACTCTGAATTTCGATACGAAGGATTGGCCTAAAGAGTCCTCTTCTTCTCCACAATTTCACCAACAAATCCATGGTGATGGTTGTTCTGCATCACACAGACAGCAAGTTGCCTAAATAGCCTAGGATCACTATAAGGAACTGAACCTGTATCAGAATTAAGAATCCATCCGCATACCGCTACCCCTTATCTCAATTCCACCTAAAAAACACTACTCTCAACACTAATAATCCTAGAATACTCATTTATCTCATTCCACCTTAAAGTGGCACTAATCATCACACCTTTTATGAACTACCCATAAAAATTTCACCTTTCCTAGTCAATTTAAACCCACAATTTGTGTAATTCAACCCAAAAATCCAATAATAATTAAGAAGACCTATTCAATTATTCAAAGAGATAAACAAAAAAAAATCAAGAAATATTCTATTATTCAAGATAAACAAATACATTAACATTAACAAACACATTAATACATCAATATTGACAAATATTCAATTCAACTATTCAAAGAAGATAATCAAAAATAATCAAGACATAACATTCTAACAAAAACTTCAACATTAAGATTAAATATTCGAACATCAAGATTAAGAATTTAAGATTAAGTTTAAATATTAGAACATAAAGATTAAGATTAAGAGTGAAAGTACCTTAAGAATATCAAAATTCTGATTTTTAGGGTTTTCGTTTTGTGATTGTGACAGCCTACACTCCGACAGGCAGCAGCGACAAACAGCCGGACAGGCGGCAGCGGCTGGGTTATACGGCGGACCGGCGGCAGGGGCTGTGCTGTGGGCTGTCCCGGACGGGCATGGAGCAACCTGCGGAGGAATGGGTGGGTGATGTTTTGAGAGTGACGCAAGAGGAAGTTTTAGGGTTTTGTAATTGGAGTAAAAAATAATTTGAGTTTAAGATTAATATGAATTACACTACACTGATTGAAATTTAAATTTGATGTTTAAAAAGGCAACTTAGACCATGTTCTTTTCAGGGTCCGTTTGATTTAGTGAGCAGGATTGGAATGGTATGGAACCCTATACTAAGATGGTATGGATTCAGAACCCCATACCAGACTAAAACTGTTTGGTTCAATCCTGTAATAGATATTCAATCCATTCACACTGTTTGGTTCAATTATGGAATGGATTCTCTGTCCAGTTTATATATATATATATATATATATATATATATATATATATATATATATATATATATATATATATATATATATATATATATATATATATATATATATATATATATATATATATATATATATATATATATATATATATATATATATATATATATATATATATATTTAATTATTTCTGAAATTAGTTTTAATAAATTTCTTGCATACATGAATTTAAATGTTAACTCATATACATATATATCAAAAATATAGTTACGATTTCTTAAATAAAGAGGTTCGAATCAAAATGATTATTTAATTAAAATGTGTGAGCCCACGAAGGTGAGTCTCTTAGTTAGGTCTCGCAAGAAAATGAATTGAGATAAAAATAAATAAATAAACATGATAATAATAATAATAATAATAATTTAAGGCTGTCATTCCTCCTTCTCTTCCTTCTCCTTCTTTCTCTCTTCCCTCTTCTCTCACGTCCCTCCCTCAGTTGAAGAACCAGCAGCCGCGCCACTGTGTCCACCACCAGCAGCGGGTCGTGTCGTTTTGTTCTCCTCTGCAGGCGGCCACCGCAGCACACTCTCTTCTCCCTCCTCCCTCGCTGTGAGTATCCGGCAGCCAACCCACGAGCAGCCGCCAGCTGTTGTCCGATTTAAGGCTGCTCTCCAGCCAGTTTTGGCCCTCGTGCACCACCACCACGACCTTTATCCTCCTCTTCACCACTTTTCTGAAATTAGGGTTTGAATATGGGATGAAATGGAGTTTGAAACTTGGGGGGTAGGAGGGTATGAGATTCTAGAGGATTGGAATGGGATGAGAATCCAGAGGGTATGATATCCCAATGTAAAAAGGCCTAACCAACATTGGAATGGTTGTAAAACCATTCCATACCATTAAAAAAGAGCCAACCAAACATGCCCTCAATTTATTTTTGAACTTATTACTTATTCGTATCGAAATCAAATCAGATCAGACAAGATCAATTTAAATCAGATAAAATCAGATCAGATCATACCAGACCAGATTAGATCAAATCATGATTACTTATTATTATTATTATTATTATTATTATTATTATTATTATTATTATTATTATTATTATTATTATTATTATTATTATTATTATTACTATTATTATTATTATTATTATTATTATTATTATTATTATTATTATTATTATTATTATTATTATTATTATTAGGTGTTATTAATTATTGTTTCCAATTAATAATAATAATAATAATTAACAATACTAACTTATTATTGAATTAATTAATTAAATAATAAAACGATATTATTAAATAATTTAATTAATAATAATAATTATTATTATTATTATTATTATTATTATTATTCTTATTATTATTATTTTTATTAATATTATAATTAATATTAATATTAATTAATTATTTAAATAATTAATAAATAAATATAAATAATAATGTTAATAATATAAATAATGTAATAATATTATTATATTAATTAATTAATTAACTAACAATATTTATTAATTAATTAATTAATTAATTAAATAATAATAATATAAATGATTATATAATAATTATAATAATGTTAATGACATTATTATTAATTAATTAATTAATTAACTAATATTAGTATTTATTAATTAATTTCTTAATTAGATAATAATAATAATAATAATAATAATAATAATAATAATAATAATAATAATAATAATGGGGGGACCACGCTGTACATTGCTCCAGCGAGATTGGCGTGAAGTTTCGGCACAATTTGGTTTGGAACATACGCGTGGATATATGTTGCAAAGCTAGAATTTCAGTCCGCAAAGAGGTGCCGCTAGGGTTTTCTTCAGAGGTAGGGAAAGATCTTAGACCTGCTGATATCCTTCTATTTAACTGGCTTCATGGAAACGATTCATGTGTGGATGTCACCGGTAGCTCGCCTTTTGCTGCCACAGGGATTACCTCATGGGCACCGGGTGCTTCTTTAACCAATGCTGCAGAACGAAAGAAGAATAAGTACACTGTGAAGTGTGAGGAGAATGGTTACAATTAAAAATTCATCCCTTTTACTTTCTCTACCTTTGGAGAGTTAGGTGAAGAAGCACTCGATTTGTTAGCAAGTGTTGGTTCTTTTGCTTCGAGTCACTCAGGAAGCACCAAGTCGAGAGCCTACATTTTTCAGAGACTAACTTTATGTATCCAAAAGGGTGTGGATGCTCAGCTTTTTGCTCGATTCCCCACCAACTTCTTGTAAAAGCCTCTTTCTATGAAATGGAATATAATCTTTCACTATAATAATAATAATAATAATAATAATAATAATAATAATAATAATAATAATAATAATAATAATAATAACCAAATAAGATCAGATCAGATCAGACGACATCAGATCAGATCAGACAAGATCAGAAAGATTTTGATCGGATCAGACTAAATCAGACCAGATTAGACCTGACCAGATCAGATTAGTAATAAATTCAAGTCAGATCCAATCAGATCAGACGAAGAGAACAGACCCTTAGTTACATAAGTTCTTTCAGAAAACTTAGTTACTGATGTTCAAATAAAAATAACAAATTAAAAATCATAATCTTAGGCAATGGCGGACCTAAAATTTAAAACATGAGTTTGCGAGGTTAATAAAAGCGTCTTGATTCTCAATAACAAGTAAAGCGTAACTTGAATATTATAACATAAATAAAGTAAAACGAAGATAAAACTCGATTGACGCTTCACAATAACAAATTGAGCATTTCTTGATCAACTAGCACTCAAGTGCGCAATCTTTGTCCATCAGTTCATGTGTTCATCTACATTAAGAAAAAAGAAAACCATCATAAAAAGTAAGGTAAAAAATATACATAATGCAGAAATATGTCATAAAAAACTTAATAGTTTAGCAATATCTTTATAAAGAAAATTTTCAAATATATCATGCTCCATATAAGTGACTAAATTATCATTTAGAAACTCATCACCCATTCTATTACGGAGTCTATTTTTGATAAATGTCATTGCAGAAAATGATCTTTTAACTGATGCTCTCGCCACAAGAAGGGTCAACACTAATTTCAAAAGGAGATACACCAACACTAACTTCAAAAGGAGATACACCTTCGCATGTGTCAAATGCTTATTCAGCTCAACAAGTTTTATAGAATGCTCATTCAAATTCTTTATGCCCCAAAATATTTTGTCACTTCAAACATTATAAATGAAATTTTCAAGTTGATACTCGAAGTACAATAAATTATTACTTGAAATTTCACCAGGATAAAATTGAGCAAGTTGCAACAATTTTTTGGTATCAAAAGCAGCAAATTTGTTTTCTGGGTGAAAGCATTACATGCAAATAAGCAATTTCTTACTTATCAAATCAGTCATCTAATTCTATTGCAAAATAACTTTATGAAATACAAAGAAAAATGATTATACAACCTTTTTGCTTATTTCCCTACAATAGTACCAACTTTTGATTAATCATGAATAATATCAACTTTTGGGAGTATTTTCCAAGAATATCCCTAACATGTTAAAAATCAAACTATAGGATATTATATGACAAAAAAATTGGTAAATTAGTTAATAAACTAAGGTTTGTATTATTCTAGAAAAAAATCTTTTAAATTGGTGTTATTCATAGTTAATAAAAAGTTGATATTGTTATAGGCAAATTAATGAAAAGTTGTATTATTCACGGTAATTTTTCCAGATACAAATTACAATTTGGAGGAATTTGTATTTCCCCTTTGTAGATGACTAAGATAGATAAACTTACACAATTACACTATAAAGAACTTGAAGATGCTATTGTAATGAAGACCATTACCTGGAAACTTTATACAAGTTGTAGGCGTGTGCTCACTTTCCTTTTGTGATATTTTCCCCATAAAGGTATTTGGATTTGAACCTGGAAATTCACAACGAGATACAAACAACTCAATATACCAAAAAAAAAATTTTTTTGTTTACAAATTTTCATTACCACTTAATACCATATCTCCCAATAGTAATACATTAAAATGAATTTGATAAAGAAAATGAGATGATTAAAGTTGGACAAGCATGGCCATCGAGATAGCCAAGAGATTTTTCAACCAAAATTACACTAGTTTTCATTCTCAACTTACCACCTACCAAACGGGCCGTTAGTACTTAAGATATACTTAACAACAATGTTTGAATGAAATATAAATGTAACAGGCTCGAAATTTCTAATCTTAATCCATTCTTAATTTATTCAGTTTAATTCCTAATTCTTGATTATTAAGCTCCAACTTTATCTACTTCCCAAAATCTTATATTCCTTTTAATCATAAATTTTTTTTGTCTTATTTATTTCTTGATTTGATTTGTAATTTAATTTCCAATTCGATTTCCACATTCTTTACTTATTTAATTCCTTTAAGTTCCTAATACTTGCTCGATTTCTTAAACTATTCCGAATATGAAAATTTAATTTTCTTATTATTTTTATTTTTACTATTATTATATCCCAAACTTTTTGATTCTTACTTTATATTACGAAAATCTCAAAATCAGTTAATTAGTTTACGGTTTAGTAAAATTTTACGTTTAAAAATTCTTATTTTCTTAATTAACTTTGTTAACGATTATTTTAACTACTTTAAGACTTTTATTTAAACTATTTTAAACTAGTATATTTTATTATTATTATTATTATTATTATTATTTACTCTAAGTAAGTTTTTAAGCTAGTTTACCTAAACTAATTTTAATCACCTAAATTAACTTTAGTCAAAACCTACCCTAATATTTAAATACTCTGGTTACTTACATAAGTAAAGAAAAGTTAGAAAAAAATTTCAAAACCCATATCCTCTATGTTGGCCGGTTATGACTTGGAGATTTGGGAAAGGTTTTTGCAATTTCTTTTATCCAATGCATTACCCTTTTGTCCCATGCTAGTTTTTACCCAAGAGATTTTCTTGGTAAAATTGAACAAAACTATCAAAAGACACCTTTTATCCATGAGTTTCTAGTCCATTTTAGCCATTTAATCTCTTCACTTTTTCCTCCAAACTTTACTTCATAAAATCACTTACTAAATTTCCTAATATTAATAGTTGAAGAAATTCAAGAAAATGGAGCTTATAAGAACATCACTTTTGGAGCATTGGAGCTTGGAGTATTTAGCTTGGAGGACCTTACTTATTATTTTCCTAATTAGTACTTAGTACTAAGCTTTGGTGTTAGTATGGTATAACTTCTTACGCTACTTTTTATGTGGAATTTTACATTATATTTACCTTATAATACGCTAAGTATGAAACATGTTTAGTTAAGGATTTTAGTTGATGAAATTATGATTATATTTTATTAATTATGTTTATGTTCATAATATTTTAGGATAAATTTGTTTAGGAATTTGGGTTAAAGATTTTATTCTAGAAATGTTAAGTGTAAATTAATACTAGTATATATTTTTTTTTTGTGTGTGTTATATTAGGTGTATATATTAAGTATGTTCATGCTAAAATTTTTCTTAGTATGTAATTGTTAGTTCAATAAATTTTTTTGTTTTGTGTGTAATCCTGTGAACATGTTATATTAACTAAGATTATATTAAAAATGTTGTTATTTAAGGGTCCTCAAAGTTATACTAAATTTCTAAATTAAAGAGTATAAGTTTCTATTTTTTATAGATTATGTTAATTATTTAAATTTATGATTTATTGTGATGAATTACATTTAGTTGTTTATAGGTGAAAATATTCTAAAAGTAGGCTATAAACAAAAAAATTGAATAAAAGAAAAATAAAAACTATATAATAAATACTTATATATCAAATAATATAATAAGTTACTAAATGTTTATAATAAGCTACAAATATACTTGTGAATAACCTTTTATAAGCATTAAATATTGAAATTGTGAAAATTATAAAGTTTATTTGAAAATATTAATTTTCGTGAATTTATAAAATTTCACTTGAATTACAACTAAAAAAATTAAAGTGTTTGAAAATTTCAAAGTTATTTGAAAACATTAATTATCGTGAAGTCAAAAAAAAATTGAATTTGTGAAAATTGTAAAGTTTACTTGAAATATTTATTTTTTTTGAGAAAATTATAAAATTTCATTTGACTTGCAACTAAAAATAATGAAAAATGAAATTTTATGAGAATTATAAAGTTCACTTGAAATATTGATTTCGGTGAAAGTTATAAAATTTAAATTGGAGTTATAAATAAAATAATTAATTTAGCGAAAGAATAAGTTTTGTTGAATTAAAGTTGGGTAAAATTGACTTCTAAGAGTTTATTCCAAGTTGAATAAGACTTTAGTAGCCACTCGTGAAAAATATTAATTTAATTACTATTACTAGAATATTAAATTATGAGAGTGATTTTATTTGGCATCGACAAATGAATTATTAAGTTATAAGTTAGAGGAGGTACTACTAAGTGTAAATGCTAAACTAAAAATTTATAAGGGTTTAAAAGTAAATTCAATATGATTATATTAGATAAAGGAAAATTTTCACCTACGATTGTCAAAGTCAAAGTGAATTTTTAGCGATAAAAATGTGATGTGCTTGTATGAAATTATCTGTGTATTGATTGAATGACCCTGATAGTAAGGTAATGTCGAACCATGGATCGACATGTAAAATCCCGGAGCCCGTGCTAGCCGGCACGTAAAATGCGATGTAAGATAGAGGGTAAGCTACCTGTCCTGTAGAAGCTCGAGCATAATTGTATTGGAGGGGTGACGACTCCCACCACTGTTAGATATAGGACTTCGACCCTAATCTAGCCAGACCCTTACATATATCAGGTGTCATATTGTTGTGCTTGTTGATTTATGATAAACTTGATTACTATTGATGTTATGATGCATGGTACGATTATGAGTATTAAGCAAATGAACTTACTTAAGTATTAAGATTACCGAATTCTATAAGTAGCAATAATGTACTTCTGCCAGCCCTGAGAATGGTATCTTAATAATGACTTAAAAGTATGGAACAGTAAAGAATATAGTAAAAGTATACGGTGGTATCAATTAATTATAAGTTCGTACTTTAATTATTATTTTGTAAATATGGTGTGGATAGGGATCTATGCTCAGCGTTAAGCGATGACCGATTCAATAGGCTGTCATCCGTATCATGGATGGTAGAATTTTGCAGGATTTAGTTTCAGGTTTCGATCCATGCCACAACTACAATTTAGTTATGATATTGAGGACTTAGTTGCATTTTGTTATCCCTTGATATTGATGATCTAATTGATGTACTTAAATTTACTTGTTTTTGGAACAAACGATATGTATTTGATTTTCCAAATCTTATGTAATATTTATCGTTTGTCATAAATAAATTTTAGTTTTTTTAAAGTTTTGGCAGATCGGCATTTTGAGACTTCCACATTATTATAAACATTGTCACTAATGTTAATTACATATCAAGATTGCCGCTCCTGCTACAATAAACTTGGAAGATTAACAAAAAGTTTACAACTCTTGTTGAAAAAACACAAACAAGAGAGAAAGCAAGGATCAGAAGAGAATTCAGAAAAGTGTGTGAGCATCCTTCACCCAAGACCCTATATTTATACTACTTATAGCATACCCAAGAGTTAAGGGACATTAATTACTATTGATGATCAAGCTTAATGAACATTCATCAATACCATGTTTATAGTGGTATTTATGAGCATTATTTCATGTCTTGGCACACCTCATAAAATCAGAATAAGAAGTGAACAAGAAAAGGAATTCAATGTCCATTGATCAAAGAAAACAAAAAGAAAAAACTGAGGTTGGACAGCAACCAAAGTCGATTCGGCTTTGGTTCCCCTCTATAGAAAAGCTAAGTCGACTTTTCCCGTTGACTCAGTTTCTAATTTGTTTTTTGTCCTTCCCTTTGACCCCTTTGGACTTTGTATTTTTAATACACTTTATTCCACTACTATTTGTAGTACTTGGTCATATTTGTTCGGATTAATATACACTAAATGTCCAACAATCCTCCCCCATTTAGAGTATATTAAAACCACTTTTTCTTTTACAAACAAAATTTATAATTCCATTTCATGCATCAACGCTAATGTCCCCACAGATTGAATTAACGCCTACTACAATACACTTTACAAGTGATCGAGCCAGAATTAATATCCCTACAGATTTGAATCAAATGACCCATCCAACCACTCAAAGATAAAGTATACACAAAATCAATAACACAAAGTCATTAACCTGACACATTATAATACCGTGTCCGTGTCTTATACATAAGTTTATCATAGTCGGTATGCAAATCTTGACTACTTGTAGCGGCCACACTTCAAACTTATATAGGTAGGTTCTTATTACGTATAAAACATATCCTCGTGAAAATGGATACAACACTAATAGCTTTTCAATTCTTGACCTTAAGAACTTTCAATGGACAACTACCTCATTCATCATGGTCTATGGTAGAGGTGTTTATGGGCGGGCTTGGGAGGATAGCAGACCGGGTAGTACCTAAAAAATCTACCCGTAGACTCAAATATTCAAAAGCCTGCCCGCATTTGCGGGACTTTTTTTTTATGTCGCTACCCGCCCATATTTAAAGCGGACAGGAGCCGCGGGTTGACAGGTATTTATTATATAAAAATTAAAAATATAATACAAATTATAAAGTTAAGTTTTAATAACAACTAATACAATACGTTGTCCAAAATACTCCAAATACATAAAAAGTCTCAAAATACTCAAATTACATGAATATAAAAATTATGTTGGATAATGCAACAAAAGCATTACGTTATCGATTTATCTTACTACGGAGTACAAGTCCATACATATACCTCTCTAATCATAATAAATTTAAAAAAATTATTAAAGTGGGTATATACTCTAATTAGTAAAGTTGGGTATGTAGTAGACTAGTAATACTCGACAGTAGACTACTAGTTTCATAATCAATAAAATTAATTATTTAATAATTAATTTATTAAACTTGCGGGCGGTTGGGTGTACTCGCGAATATTTTTTTGGCGTCGCTGCCCGCCCATTTATCTCGGCGGGCGGGTCTTACACATCCAAATTTTAATTTTTTTTGAAAAACGTTGTCCAATTCTGTTCGTTTTTCGAGCAGAGTTGGCCGAGCCTGGCGGGTAGCCCGTCCATGAACAGCTCTAGTCCAAAGCAACAGTGAGCTATTAAAACTTGTTGCTTACAAAAATCAAAAGGAGCTTTACCACATTGAATTCAAGTCATGATGTTACTTGAGTGTGAATTGGGCTTTTTTCAATTGACTTTTATGGACATAATCCGATTTCAATTGATGCTTGTTTAACTGAATCCCTACCCATGGCTTTAGTGAATGAATCGGCCACATTGAACTTAGTGTTCACATAGTTAAAAGTTATGTCCCCATTAGTGATAAGTCCTTGCACTAGGCTGTGCCTAAGAGCAATATGACGATACTTACCATTACACACTTGACTATAAGCCCTACCTAAAGCCATCATGCAATCTGCATGAATCACCACCGGTGAAATTGGCTTAGGTAACAAAGGTATCTCAAACATAAGATTTCTTAACCACTCCGCTTCACTTGCTGCCGAGGCAAGTGCTATGAATTTCGCGGACATGATGGAATCATCTATACATGTTTATTTCTTTAAGGACCATGATTTGGCTCCTCCCCATAAACAAACACCCAACCACTAGTTAAAGAGTTATCCTCTTCATTAATGATCCAACTAGCATTGGAATACCCTTCCAAAACATGACATTCACCACTATACGTAATACCATAATCCATGGTACGCAACAAGTATCTTAATGCTCCTCTTATCTCCATCCAATGATGGGGACCCGGGTTGCTTGTAGATCTACTTAGTTTACCAACCGCAAATGCTATGTCTGGTCTTGTACAAGTCATGGCAAAAATCAAAGATCTAATGATTGGCAAATTATGAAATTGGTAGTCTTGTATGTTTGGCAAATTTCATACTTGGTTCCATGGGAGTATAGACTGGTGCCTTATTAAGCATGCTAAATCGCTTAAGTATTTTCTCAATGTAGTGAGATTGACTTAGCTTGATTCGGTTACCATCTCTTATGATCTTAATACCTAAGATCACATCAGTCTCCCTATATCCTTCATTTTAAAGGACATAGACAAAAGGTCTTTTGTCTCTTGGACTTGTGCAAAACTAGTACCGCAAAGATGAGCATGTCATTAACATATAGAAAATAGATAACCCCATTACCACGGCCATCAAATTTTCTATATACGCACTTATGAACTTGATTTAATTTGAATCTAAAGGACAAAATATTGTCATCAAATTTTTGATGCCATTGCTTAGGTGCTTGTTTGAGTCCATATAAGGATTTAACAAGTTTACACACCTTTTGGTCTTGTCCCTCCAAAACAAACCCTTTGGGTTGTGTCATATAAACCTCCTCATCTAATTCCCCCTATAAAAATGCGATTTTAACATCCTTTTGATGGACCTCTAGATGATAAATTGTAGCTAAAGCTACCAATACCTAATAGTGGTTATCCTTGCAACTAGTGCATATGTATCGAAATGATCAATACCAAGCTTTTGTTCAAAGCCTTGTGTCACTAAACAGGCCTTAAACTTATCAATAGTACCATTAATCTTCATTTGCTTTCCAAAAAACCCACTTGCAACCGATTGGTTTACAAGTAGGAGGAAGATCCAATAATACCTAAGTATTATTTCCCATCATGGATTGCATCTCATCATTGATAGCCT